>NW_020838026.1:6398268-6454712 GCF_003676395.1 Aethalodelphis obliquidens | reverse complement strand
ATAATAGATGATATATTGGGTATTGACCAATGAAGAACTCCAAGAGTATATACTGTCACCCTGAGACAAATTTGTAAAATTGATTAGTTTTGTCCTCAGAGAGCTTGCACCCCTTTGGTGCTGCTGTTCTCCACTTGGAACCTTCTTCCTCAGAGTTACATATTACACTCCCAGCTCATCTGTGTGGAATTCCATGTAGAACTCCCCACATCTTATTCTAGCACTCTCGTAAACCCCTACTTCTCTCTTAAACTTTATCTGCTTTATGATAAGGCACTTGCATATGTTAATAAATATACTTGCAAGTATATATTTCCCATGGGAATAATGGTGTAGAGATTAAAAACATAACATTTAGTGTCTAGAAGACTTGGGTTTAAGCCCCAGTTTTCTCACCTAAGTCACCATATGACCTTGGGAAAGTTTCTTAGTCCCTTTTAGATGGATTTTCTGGTTTCATCTAAAACACAAAAGTATAAATTCACTATTCTTTTTGGAAAGAAAAGTAAACCAACAACTAGTTTATTGAGTTATCAAGAATTTGCTCTCACAAGGAAAAGAAGGTTATATCCTACAGCCATTTCAGATACAGACCTCAAGGTCCGGGACTATATGAATACTGTCGTCCAAAAAGTAATTGCAGAGTTGAGCAAACTGGTGAGCTAATAGCCATCTCACCATCACCATAGCAATGGGGTCAGAGATATAAAGTTTACAGAGATTTTTAGAGCATCCACAAAAATCCTCGCTAATTTACAAACCCCACCAGTCATTGACTTTTGAGATTCCAAAGGGACTGTGGACTTACGTGGTAGCTATGGAAAATAAGGTACAACTCTGGAGAAGATGAGAGAGCTGAGGCACAGAGAGTCTAAGTAACTTGCTGAAGAACACAGAGCTTGTAAGTGGTGGAACTTGGAATCACATCCAAATCCCTTTGATTTAAATCAGCTCCACAAAAAGAACCAGGGTTCCTTGACTTTTTGTATTGACTTGACTCAACAGATACTCAGTTTGACAGTGTAGCCATCATCCATGCCAGACTCTGGACTCCTGGAAGCATGAGTTAAATGATATTTTAAGTAATAATGGCATTCATTTTGATGAGTGTAATTCTCCATCATCTTCTCAAGCACTTGCAAGTGGGCAGGAGGAATCTAACTCTCAGGTCTTCTACTTGAACGTCTTTGCAATGTTTAACTATTTTCATTACTAATTAACTCATTTGTAGTGCATCTTTCTGTCTGTTCTTCCATCACTGGGTACTAAATATAACAACTATGAAAGGCCTACCTAAGTGAAGGGGGCATTTTCCAATAGCGGACTAAGCCAGGATGGTTGCAGAAGTGGCAGCGTATTGTGCTACCAGAGAAATAGAGCAGGTGTAGGGAATCCCATTATGGGTCCAAGAGGACACAATGTATAAAGTTGAGCACCACAGAAATGACCACTGTACACATGACATCATGCATTACAAAGTGGACTGCCTTCCTTGTGCACTTGTGTTGCAAAGCACTCAGAGCACAACTTATTTCATCTGTTTCACAAGAGAATAAAGAAGAGGTACAGAGAAATAGAAAATGTCTTCACTGAATCAGCGTACCTGACTAGAGATATGACTAGGAACACCTGGGCTTTAAAAAAATATTTCTTTCCTATCTTCCCTGTGATAATAGCAGCCAAGGGACATTAAAACAACTTTGGAAGCATAATCAGTAAATGTGTTGAAGTAGAGAAAAGAGCAAAAGATTTGGGATCAGACAAACTTAGGGTAAACGGTGGATCCACCACTAGACAAACTTAGGGTAAACGGTGGATCCACCACTAGTACAAGAACTCAATCTTCTTAATCGGGAAAGGGGCCAGGAGTCCTCACCTATCATGGTTGTTATGAGGATTAGATACAATATACATAAAAAAATTAAGCCTAGTGCATCAAAGAAACTCAATTATTTACAACTATAGTTGTTATTTTTATTATTACTAGGAGGAGGATATGAGAAATAATCGTCTGATTAAACTAATAATAAGGAAAAAATTGGTTTTCTGCATCATGGTTTACTATAAAAGAATGTTCTCTGAGGAAATGATGGAGGACATCACTCAAACACCTGGAAGAATATGTAAACACACTCATCAATGTGATCAAAATTAAAAAAAAATATTTTATGAAAAGACAGAGGAAAGCCTAGATTAAGCTGCAAAATTAACACTGTGGAAAGCAAAAGGTGTGCCTGGGGTAGGGACACAATGAGAAAATAATGAATATAATAGGAACAGTATCAGGGGGCCTCAGATATCTATATGTCAGACACCAAATACTGTCAGTAAATAAAATATGGCTGTATATTTCAATACAAAATGATATGTATGCGTGTGTGTGTGTATATATATATATATATATATATATATATATATATATATATATAAAATTTGAACATGGCTACAGTGTAGTAATAGAGGAGGATAACTTGCATCAACAAAACTAATCTAATAGAAATGGCTGGAGAATAGGACCATGTTAAGATACACATATCAGTAGAAATCTTTACCCTAAGGTTGGAGCATGATGGCACATATCTGAATATGGAATAAAATCAGAAATAAATAAAAGTGTTACGATGGCAGAGGGATGCTACAGTCTCTCTAAACCCACCATATAAATGTACCTTAAACATGGTACAAAACTCCTCAGGGGAAAGATACTGACCTAATGGAATATTCTGACCATCAGGCATCCCCTGAAGACCTGAAACTTCTAAAAGTGGAATATCCTGTTAAAGCCATGACATGACTTGCTGGTATTTTGTATTTTAAATGGTAAAGAAAGTCACAAGGGGGAAATTGTTGCATTGGTTTAACTCTGACCATTGAAACAAATCTGGTCACTGTCATGAGAGGGTGTTTGGAGAAAGCAATCTTGTGATATTCACAAAAGCCTAGAAAGACACAGACATGACTTCAGGACAGCAAAGTTAAAAATAATCAGAATGTGTGTGTGGGTGTGTGATCCTAAGGAAAGAGGCTTGAAAGATAACACAGCTTAAGAGAGATAGGGTGGTGCAAAAAAAAAAAAACTCAGGAAAAAACCCATATGATGAGAAATTTTTCTAATGATAAGGAAAAAGGATATAAATCTAAAGGAAGGAGTCTCGCTGAAAGTCAAGTTCGTATTTTAAAAGGATATATATTAAATATTGAAGGAGAAGAATAAACATCAAGAGAATACATAAGAGCAGCACCAGGTTGTAAGGATAATGTTAGGTAGCCTAAATGTTAAAATGAAACAAAGATTTGAGAAAGATGCTTTAAAAAGTGTAGAGAGATTTAAAAGCTATGTGCAGAGCAAGGTGGGCAAGAAAGATGTCCCAGCCTGGGTTTCCCAGAAAGCAGAGCCCGAGACAAAGGCTCAAGTGCAATTGTATATTTTGAGATGATCTCAAGGAGCACACCTCGGACTTCCCTGGTGGCGCCGTGGTTGGGAGTCCGCCTGCCAATGCGGGGGACGCGGGTTCGTGTCCCGGTCCGGGAAGATCCCACATGCTGCGGAGCGGCTGGGCCCGTGAGCCATGGCCGCTGAGCCTGCGCGTCCGCAGCCTGTGCTCTGCAACGGGAGAGGCCACAACAGTGAGAGGCCCGCGTACCGAAAAAAAAAAAAAAAAAATCACACCTCAAGGCAGAGGAGTAAAACAGGGAAGGAGGGAAAGCCAATACAAGGATGCATTATAGAATCAGTCACTGCTGAGGGAGACTGGGGCTGGACCCCATCTCTGAGGAGCCTTCTGAGGTGGGCCTCATGTCTGTCTGACCTAGAATAAAGTGAGATATCTTATCCATCAATTCTCATCCTTCAGTGGTTGAGGATGCTGCCCTGCACTTCTGAGTGGTGACTGGGTGAGGACCACACTGGCTACCCTGGCCCTCAGAGTAGACCTGGGCAGTAAATGAGAGGGGCACAGCACAGAGGCGCTTGTTTTATGTTGGCAGAAGTCTTTTTGGAATGGGTTGCTGCAGCCATCCTGTAGTGAGAGATGGAGCCCAGAGGACCTGAAGTTTGTTCAAGAGGGAAGAGCAAGCAACCTGCTTGAGGAAGATCGTGGATGCAGAGAGCAGAAGGGAAAGTAAAATGGCTCAATTACAACGTCTCTCTTAAAGGGATAAAAACGTGAAAATGTGAAGGATAAGCCAAGCATGATTAAGGGGAACTGAAGCCATTTAAAAAATGTCTGACTGTCGGTCCCAGTTTCTCCCCCTGTGAAATCCATGAAGACACCATAAAATAAGATGCTCTCAAACTAAGATTAAAAGAAAAATAATAAAAATCAAAGTATAAAGCAATGGGTATAGAAAGCACTGTATTTCTGGAAGTGTTTCAATTTATGTTAAAAATGGGAGACATCTGTATGTATATATGTGCATATAACCAAGTCATATATTTCTTGCTGTGTGACTTTGGATCCTCCCCTAGAGGTCATCTCACATTATCTTCACTGCTGTGTCCCCAGCACCTAGAAATGAGCCTGGTACAAAGAAGGTGCTTATTAACCCTTGCTAAATGAATAAATGAGAAATTTATTGAAACGCAATTGTTATAGGAAGCATTAAAATGTATCTTGAAGACATAGACAATTTTAATATTACAATAAATTTTAATTCCTGGATCTATTGAACCTTGTATACTACATGCAGAGCATATATCTTATTTTCAAATTTTAATTATAAAAACTGATTAGATTGTAGATCACAAATAAAAATCTTCAAGTCAGAAACTGAGCAGGAAAATGTTATCCAGTCACAATATAACAAAGTGTAAATTAATAGCCAGAGGTTAACAAACAAACAAAAATAAAACCCAGCAATTTGGTAATTTAAAACATTCTTTAAAAAAACCTATTAGGGGCTTCTCTGGTGGAGCAGTGGTTGAGAATCTGCCTGCTAATAGAGGAGACACGGGTTCAAGCCCTGGTCTGGGAAGATCCCACATGCCGAGGAGCGGCTGTGCCCGTAAGCCATGGCCGCTGAGCCTGTGCGTCCGGAGCCTGTGCTCCGCGGCGGGAGAGGCCACAGCAGTGAGAGGCCCACGTACCAAAAAAAAAAAAAAAACCTATTAGGACAAAAAAGAAATCGAAATTACAATAATAGGCTATTTAGAAAGTAACAGAAATAAAAAAAACACATTACTTATTATTCTAAAGCAATGCAACCAAAGTTATACCCAGAGGCAATAATCTTAAATGTTTTCATTATTAAAATAATAATAAAATAAAGAAATTTAGCAAAGTCAATACTTTAGAAAAACAGCCACAAAATAAACCTAAGAAAATGGAGGAAAGCATGTAATAAGTATAAAGAGATTTTTAATGAATTCAAAACAAAATAGTACAGTTTCTCAGTAAATCCAAGAGCTGTTTCTTTAAACACAACACACCAATACCAATGAAAATGGCCAAAAAGCAAATCCCATCAAGTCAAAAAAGAGAAAACAAAAAAAATTTTAAATGAGGACATAATAGGAGAGATTTGTTTTTAATTCAAAGTAATATTACACACAAGTCATGCTAAATCACTTTAAAACTACATTAAATGGATGATTTCCTAGGAAAAAATATCAATTGGCCAAAATTAAATTAAGGAAAAGTAGAAAATTTGATTTGAACAATAATATAAAATAAATTACCAAAGTCTTCAAAACAGATCCATAATCAAATAATTTTACCATTAGAATTTCAAAGAGGAGATAATTTCCATGCTACATAAACTATTTTAAACCATTGAAAACGACAGTGTTTTCCACTTCATTTTCTTAAGCTCAAATGCCACAAAAAGACTTGTACAGGGCTTCCCTGGTGGTGCAGTGGTTGAGAGTCCGCCTGCCGAGGCAGGGGACACGGGTTCGTGCCCCGGCCCAGGAAGATCCCACATGCCGCGGAGCAGCTGCGCCCGTGAGCTATGGCCGCTGAGCCTGTGCGTCCGGAGCCTGTTGCCCCGCAACGGGAGAGGCCACAACAGTGAGAGGCCCGAGTACCGCAAAAAAAAAAAAAAAAAAGACTTGTACAAGAACACTCCCACCCATCAGGAAAGAAAAAAGAAAAACCTATATGTGAGTTCACTGAGGAAAAATGATGCAAAACTCTTAAAGTATTAGCAAATCAAATTCAAGGTATCTTCACATAATCATCTACCATGACCAAGTAGGATTTGTCCTAAGATTGAAAGGCTGGTATATTATCAAAAGAGATATGATTATAACGTACCATATCTCTAATACAAAAAAAATCCCATAATAATCTTAAAAGATGCTGTAAAATATTTGATAACAATCAATATGTTTCTTAATTTTTTTTTTGCAAACATACAAACACATTAAGGAAACTAGATTTAGAAAATTAAACCTTCTGTTGCAAAAGGGTATCTATCCGAAATCAACAGCTAACATCATATTTGATGGCAAAACACTAAACGTGATCCCATTAAAAAACAAAGGAAAAAAAAGAAAAAGACAGAACCTGACTCATGTCCACTATCTTCTTTACTACTTAACTTTAAACCAGGCTGTGCATGGTTAAGACAGCACAAAAGAAAGAGCTTAGGTGTCAGAGCCAGGTGAGCTCTGAATTACCAGGCCAGTTCTACAGCAACGTTTGTGGCCTTGCCCAAGCTACTTAATTTCTGCTCATCTTTCTATAAGGATATTTACTTTACATGGAAATAATGAAGATTAAAGTTAATTCATAGAAAGTTCTGGAGACAGTGCTGGTTGTGTACAGCACAGTGCAAAAGAAGCTGTTGTTGTTCTAATGGCTACTTTAGGTGGCTTGAATAGCAAACCTTAATGGCATGTGTATTAACCATAGTTTCCCATTTTTTGTATTCTTGACGCTCTGGCATCTGAGGCTTAACGAACTGGGAGGAGACTACCCCTCCCAGGGTTAGCTAATTCCTAGAGATAGCAAACATTCTCTAAATGCCAAGTCAGCAATTCAGGGCCCATATCCCCACCTGCCTTTTTTTATCAGGGGCCTGCAGCCTGGTACACTATGCCCCTGTCTTAAATCACTCCAGGACTGGGTACTAGAGAATTCAAGGCCACCCCTGCATCCCAGAGCACACTGAAATTGTTCAAATGAGCCAATCCCAAACCTGTCTGCTCTGTCTTCCCTGCCCTGTCCATTCCTTCCCATGAAAAGCACAACAAAGTCTCACCCCCATGCTTTCTCCTCACTCCCTACTGACACTGGTGCTTCCCCGGGTGGCCCTGCCTGGCGTGCTGTGCCTCCTGCTTCCAGGGATCTGTGAATATAAACTTCTTCCTTCATGACAGTCATGTCCGTGTCTGTGTGTCTCACCATATCTGATTAAAACAAATCCTGGTACATTTTAAAACAGCCTGCCATAACATTCCACTGCTGCCTATCTTGTTTATTATGATTATTATTAATATCATATAAAATGTTTAAAAAGAGGCATAGAGTTAGAGAAACCAGAGTTGGATTAAATAATATTCTGGATAAAATTAGAAGTCTAAAATATCTTGACAGGTTGGACTTATGAAGGCCAAGAGCATAGGGTAAGTTTGAAAAAACCTTTATTTATATGTATATATTCCTATACGTAAGAGAAGTGATGCATTAAATGCAGAATGGGGGAAGTAGGGCCTCACAGCAATCCATCAGAAAAAAAAGAATATATACATATCTATACATTTGGATGGCTTCAATTTTGGGGATGAGGCTGATGGTGTGATATGGCTACTGAAAATGTAAATGCAAATTTGGGCTGTACTAACAGTTTGATTGTCAGCACAAAGTAGAGGCTATCTTCACTGTGTTTTATGCTAGATGGACAACATTTGGAGTTCTTTTCCTTTAAAAATCTTAGGAACTAAGGAACACCGTTAGAGTTGGAAAATTAGAAAGTGAAGGGTGTAAAATCATGTTGAAAGATATATAAAAGAGAAAGGAATGTAGTTACCTTTAAGTATCAAATGTTCTCATGTGGAAGAGGAAACCCATATTCTCCTTTATCATTATTGTGTAGAACCATGTCCAGTGAGTGGAAGTTCAAAAGAGGAATGTTCATCTCAGTAAGAGTTAAGGGGAAGAGTGGGAAGAAATTAACATTTCTTTGTTGAGCTTATATTATGCACAAGACATTGTCCTGTCTTAAATACACTTTACTTCTAATATTAAATGTTCTCCCAGTACACTATTGTCATTCTACTAGTAAAAATTCATAAAATATTTTATAAGGAATCCCAGGGAAGACGATATTTGATATCCTCTAAGCCCTCTTCAAGTACTAAGAGTTTAAGATTTGTTAGCTAGCAGTCATACTTTAGGGAATGAGGCTGGGGCAGAGGCTGGAATATTTCTTAAGTTTCCTTATCCCAGTATGACCATAAGCATGTTAGGTGGAGTGAGACATATTCTTTTTATCTAGCAAATTAAAACTCTGCACCCTATTATATCCCATATAAATAAATTTTAAAATCTGCTTAGCTTTTGAAAAAGAATCACGTTTATTAATTTGTATTTAATAGGAACTCACATCAAATTCAGTGTCATTTTCATGGGTCAAGTAACCACAGTTGCTGGCTGATGCTGGGCATAAGCATGACATATACAATGAAGAGTTAGAGCATCATTTGTTAATTGACACTACCTTAATGGTCTAAGATATAGACATAAAGGTATTCTTGATTATGTGGCCTGCTTTACTTATATGTAATACAGAAAAAAAAATCTTAAAAAGCACAATAAATAACTGCTACTTTGTCTCCTAGGGGAGTAGCATGACTCTTTCCTAAGGGGATGGCTTTCTGTTCTGTTTAGCAAAATGCCTTGCTCATACGTGCGAAAGAGGAAACTCTAAGAACATGAAATTCTGGAAGAAGACCATGAAATGAAGGGACAGTTAAATTGCTTTGCATGAATGTTAACACTTATTTGAAGAAGCAAAAAGTTAAAAGAGGGGAAGAGTTCTGAGAACATGAGACAGGACCAAGCAACTTGAGAGCCGTTCAGGTGTAACTGGGAAGAATTCCATCAAGAAATGATGGACAACGAGAATTCCCCGGTGGTAAGGGTTGCTGGAGGAATTATGGCAAGATTTATTTAAAAAGTAATTCTGGAGCTTCCCTGGTGGCGCAGTGGTTGAGAGTCCGCCTGCCGATGTAGGGGACACGGGTTCGTGGCCCGGTCCGGGAAGATCCCACATGCCGCGGAGCGGCTGGGCCCGTGAGCCATGGCCGCTGAGCCTGCGCGTCCGGAGCCTGTGCTCCGCGACGGGAGAGGCCACAACAGTGAGAGGCCCGCGTACAGCAAAAAAAAAAAAAAAAGAAAGAAATGTCTTCTAAGAATCGAGTTTCAGGGAATAAAGGGACTGTGTTGGCATGTGAGTTAGCACTGGACAACAAGAAGAGAATAATCATGGCAAGGGAAGTGCAAGTTTAATGGGAATAGTTAATTAAAATACAGATAGCCATGAGAAGGTACATTTAAGATGTGTGCAAAAATCTTAGCAAAGATATTGAATTTCTTATTAAAGATGAGAATAGAGGTTGAAGTTAATTTTATGTAAGTCTCAAAGGACAGAATGACCTCAGCGGATGTCTAGATTGAATGTATAATTGCCTCAATTCTCTTTTTCACTGTACTTTGGTAGAAACATCTTGAAAGTCAACCTTGTGAAACAATTACAAATATGTTCCTGTTATTCATGTGGCTCAAGCTTTTTATTTTTATTATTTCACTGAAAAGGCTGAACTATTTCATGTTGAAAGTGGAAAAGGTAATATGCCTATTGGACAGACATGTTTTTCCATCTAAATTAACTCATTGAATATTTGACCCTTATACACCATGAGAGAGTTTGGAAATAGTTTCGTAAATTGGAAAGACATTAATTTTTAATATGCTACCTTTAGTAAAAAGCTAGAGTGATTCAAAATTCACTGTTACAAAATGCCAAAGCACTTCCCTCAAGATTTCCTTGAGGTTTCTAATTGGTAGTTAGCATTAGGTGGCCTCAGAACCTCCCATGGGCCAGGCCCTCTGATTCCTCCTGTGCTTAATCTTCCACCTGGCAAGCCACAACTTCAGCCACTAGACTATACATCGGTAAACTTTCTTCCTGTATTTTCTTTATTGATCTAGTACAACGGCATAGAAACGCATTTCCAAATTAAAGGAAAGATGGAACTGACACTATAACAGCCTTAGAATAGTTTCTGCTTTACTAGATTCTGAACTCTTTTCTCCCTCAAGTTATTGGAATGTGAGCCAAGGCGTGAACAAGGCAGGAATGAGAATCAATAATTAAGCCTGTTCTCTTTATACCCATGATGGTGGCAAATCCATTTCTTTTTCTCAGCCTGATTATTATTTAGCATTTATCCAATACCCTCAAGCCAGGTCTCCACAGCAATAGAATAAAACTTCGGTAAAATGAAACAAAAACACATGCCAGAACAACCCACTTAGCCTGTTTCCATGAGGGTATTTTACTGTCTTGAGAGTAAATAAGTCCCAGAAGAAGAGGCAAGGGTAGCAAAAGAGGAAAGCTATTTTTGTTATGTGTTTTCTTGGTCATGAAATGTCATAGTCCATCCCATGGGGCCACTATCATGTATGACCACTGAAAACAATGGAACAAGGGCTTCTAGAGAGATGCCTATTCCACTTTCTCCAGTCTGCCTTACTCACCCATAATTCCCCCAGACATGATGAGTATTCTATGCCCATTGATTAGAGAGCAGGTCATAGCAAATAAGAAATTCCTTGTGAGAATAGGTCCAGAATCCGAACCTTGAGACAAACTTTCCAAGGAAAGAAACTCCACAAAACCTTGTTGACAGACTTTCCAAGGACTCAGTTATGGATGGGATAGCAATGTGCCCAAAAAGACAAAAGGAAAATCATGATCTGAAAAAGACGTCATACTTGTGTATCCCCTCGTGCCTGCCCAGTGAGATATACTGGGAGATCAAGTCATCTGACTTTGCTACTTCGGAGCTGAATGCCTTAATGCAATGTGGGGAAATTGGTCACAGCTGGAGACAAACCCTGCTTACTACATTTCTCTTTGCAGTGATTTTTCCCTAGAAGACTGCAAATCATCAGAAAAATAATGTCTCTCCCATGACCTCCTGGGCTCTGGTGTTGTCCAGACACCATTACAGGTATCGATTTAATGGCTCTAGACTGGGGCAGTGCACAAGCAGATATTTTGTTCCAAGAAGAAATGGGGGCAATTCTGTATGTAATCCAGATGTCTGTTCAGGTCGTACCATTGTTTGAGACTAAATCATGTCCTAGAGAATCAGGGTTGCTGAAATTTTCACACTTGGCATTTAAGCCTAAAACATCTTTACTTTGTGTTTTTGCTTTCTTGTCTCTCATTGTGTCTTCATTTATCCAAAATTTGGCATCACTTGACACCAGCCTATGAAAAGTATCTCACCGGCATCCTTCAGGGATTAATACAGTCTTCTCTCCCACCTCTCCAGCCATTGTTCAGCCTATATCCTTCATTCCTTCTCCTACTAAAACCCATATGATTTAGATGTTTGTTCACAGTTCTTCTTTCTCATTCTATCCATGTTCTTGACAATCTCATCTATTTCATTTTTTTTTTTCCCCAGTAGGCATCTCCATCTAACCCATGCCTCAAACTCAACCTGTCCCAATGACATGTCTCATTTTTTCAGCTTCCGGTCCTATGTTACCTGGCTTGGTTACTGACATCTCAAGTCCATTGCTCAGTCTCAATATGTCCTTGTCTCTAACTATTGTGCAACCCAGTCGTTAGCTTCCCAACAAGGCCCTAGATCTTTCCAGTTACAAATAATCTCCTCCTTCTGTAAAAACCTAATGCATTTTGTTATTATTTTGGTTATCCTATGTACCAAAGCCTACTTTGTATTATTTGTATTACACATAACACTTTAGAATTCACAAATTTGCATCTGCCATTTCATGGATTCTGTCTTTCTCAGACAGAATCTCTTTGAGGGTCAGAGACCTTGGATTATTTGCAATTGTGTTCACAAAATTTCCAACACACTACATTGTATGCAATAGGTATGTGGCAAATCACTGTGGGTTAGTAGAAGTCTTCCAACATTTCTCTTGAGTAGCTCAATGTTTCAAGTATGCAACTTCCAAACAATTCTTTCTCTTGTTACTAAGGCCCAAAACTATGAGATATGTATGGGACTTTTGTGTTTAATGACTATCAGGATTAAAACATTGACAATAGTTGCAGATACTAGTGAAATTTTTAAAATGGGTTGACTATAAAAGTAATACTAATTACACTCATTTAAACAGACTACAGATCAAGTTACCCAATAATAATGATTCATAACAGTAATACATGTTAAATGAACTTGGTTATGAATTTAATTTAATATGATTTTCTTGATTACACTGATAAAATATTCATATGTATTTCATTGTCATAAATTGTTTCAATTTTCACATGGTTGTCTATCCAGAATCTTAAAAGAAATCAGTGAAATTGTGCTTAGCATGATCTTCAGTGATTTTGGTTTTGCCAGAGGTATAAATAAGAGATGCAGTCATTAAAGAGATTGTAATGTTATTCTTTTAATAAACATACTGTAAAATTTAACCTTTTTGTGGACAGTTCTATGAGTTTTAACACATGCATAGATTCATGCAGCCACCACCACAATCAAAACAGGTCTATCAATCAAAAAGAAAATTCTTTGTTCTGCCTTCTTGTAGTCAAATCCTCCTCCCTCCCTGGCTCCTAGTAACTGTTTATCAATTTTTAGGAGCTACAGTTTTTCATTTTCCAAAGTGTCATATAAATAGAATCATGCAACCTTTTGAGACTGGATTCTTCACGTAGGTTCATCAGGTTGTGAGTGCCTCAATAGTCACTCCCTTTTTATTTGTGAGTAGTGTTCCATTATACAGATGCCCCTCAGGGTATTAATTTATCCGTTGAAGGGCATTTGAGGTGTTTCTATCTTCTGGCAGTTCTGAATGAGCTGCTATAGACATTGATGTACAGGTTCTTGTATGAACATAAGTTAACATTTTTCTAGAGTAAAACACAGGAGTATAATTTCTGGATCATATGGTAATTGTATGTTTAAGTTTATAGGAAACTGCCCAACTGTTTTCCTGAGTGGCTGCACTAGTTTGCATACCCATCACCAATGTATGAGAGTTCTAACTGTTCTGCAGCCTCACCAGTACTTGGTATTGCTAGTCGCATTTAAAAAAAAAAATGTTATCTATTCTAATAAGTGTGCGTTAGTCTCACGATGGTTTTACTTTGCTTTTCCCTGATGTAGAATGGTTTTAATTTGTTTTTCCCTGACATTCTGATGTAGAATACCTATTCATGTACTTATTTGCCATCTATAAATCTTTGGAGAAGTGACTGATCAAAATTTTTTACCCATTTGTTTTTGACTAGGTTGTTCGATCTCTTATTGCTGAGTCCTGTGAGTTTTTAATACATCCCAGATACAGGAATACCTTGGAGATATTGTGGGTTAGATGTGTGGATTTAACCATCCCAATAAAACAAACATTATGTTAAAGCAAGTCACGCAAATTTTTTGGTCTCCCAGTTCACATAAAAGTTATGTTTACACTATGCTATAGTCTACTAAATATGCAATTGCATTGTGTCTAAAAAAACGTACATACGTTAATTAAAAAATAATGCTGTTGGGAAAATGGCGCTGATAGACTTGCTCTATGCAGGGTTGCCACAGCCCTTCAATTTGTGAAAAGTGCAATAACTACAAAGCTCAATAAAGTTAAATGCAGTGAAGTTAGGTATGCCTATACAAATACTTTGTCAAATATGTGAAATGCAAATAATTATTGACTTTTAATTTTCTTAACAGTGTTTTTGCAGAACTATTTTTTTAATTGTACTGAAATATAATCGATTTCTTCATTTATGGATTGTACCCTTGGATCATATTTTAAAATTATTTGCCTAACACAAAAAGTATAAGGATTCTTCCCATGTTTTCTTCTCAAAGTTTTATAGTTCTACATTTTACAAATAAACTTATGAGGTGTAAGGTATAGGTTTAGGTTCTTTTTCTTAACACATGGATATCTAATTGTTCAAACACCACTTCTTGAAAAGATTATCCTTTCCCTCACTGAATTACTTTTGTATCTTTCTCAAAAATTATTTTTTCATCTTTGTGTGAGTATATATCTGGATTCTCTAGACTGTTCAACTGATCTGTGTCTATCGATACTACACTGTCTTGATTACTGTAGTTTTAAAGTTAAGTCCAAAAATTGGGTAGTGTTTATCTTCTAAATTTTTTCCTTTTTTTTCTTCAAAATTGTTTTGGCTATTCTAGCTTATTTTCCTTTCTTTATTACCTTAAGAGTATGGGTTTATCCAAAAAAAAAAAAAAAATCCTGCTGAGATTTCGATTGGAATTGTGTTGAATCTACAGATAAATTTAGGAAGAATATACAGTTGACCCCTGAACAACAAGGGTTTGAACTCTGCAGGTCCACTTATACGCAGTTTTTTTTTTTCCAGTAAATACATACTGTACGACAGCATTCTCAGTTCATTGGATCTGTGGGTGAAGAACCTCAGATACAAACGGAGGGGCTGACTATGTGACTTGAGCATCCGCAGTGGGTCCTGGAGCCAATGCCCTGCATATGCCAAGGGATGACTCTAAATCTTTTCTATATTGAGTTCTCCAATTCATGAAAAAGCAATGGTTCATCTTTTGTTTATATCTTCTCTCTATTGGGTTTTTCACTTACCTCTCTCTATATGTTTTCCCAGGGGTTTTTCAAGGGATAAAATATTCATATTTGACTTTTCACAGCCTACTTAGAATTAACATTTTACCACTTAACTGAAACAGAGAAATCTTTGTCACCATATAGGTCCTTTTATCCTCCCTCTTTTATGTTGTACTTGTCAACATAAATTGAATATCCCTTGAAAAATATTATAGTTTTTGTTTTTAACTATAATATACATTTTAAAGAATTTGAGAGCATAAAATTAGTCTATTATATACATTCTAATATTTAAATTAAACACAACACAAACCAGACAGTGGAACAACATCTTTAAGGTACTAAAAGTAAAACAAAACAAATTTTGAAAAAAACTATGTCAACTTAGAATTTTTTCCCTATGATAGTCTTAAAAAGTGAAGGTGATATAAAGAAATTTTCAGACATACAAAAACTGAAATAATTCATTACTTGTAAACTTGCATTATAAGAAATGTTAAGGGAAGAAAAAGTGTAGTGTGTAGAAATCTATAACTATGAAAAAGAATGAAGAACACTGAAAATGGCAATTATGTGGATAAATATAAAGACATTTTCATTATTTAAATCTATTTAAAAAATAAGTGAGGGCTTCCCTGGTGGCGCAGTGGTTGGGAGTCTGCCTGCCACTGCAGGGGGCACGGGTTCGAGTCCTGGTCTGGGAAGATCCCACATGCCTCGGAGCAACTAAGCCCATGCGCCACAACTACCGAGCCTGCGTGTCTGGAGCCTGTGCTCCGCAACAAGAGAGGCCGCGATAGTGAGAAGCCCGCGCACAGCAATTAAGAGTGGCCCCCGCTTGCGCAACTAGAGAAAGCCCTCACACAGAAACGAAGACCCAACACAGCCAAAAATAAATTAATTAATTAATTAAAAAAATACCATTTGTCAAATTAAAAAAAAAAATACTAAAGCTAAGATTGCCTGCTTATATTCATAAAAAAAATAAGTGAGTGCTTAAAGCAAATATAATATCAACGCATTGTGAGGTTTATAACATATGTAGATGGAAAATGTATGGCAACAGTATCATAAAGATGGGATGAGTTGAAATGAAAGTAAACTTGTAAGTTTTTTATATGAAGACGTACAATATAGTATTACTTAAAAGTAGACTCTGAGAAGTTAAATATGTATAGAATATATTGGAGAGTTGTAACTAAAAAGCAAACAAAAATGGAATCTTAAGGGGATATTTAATTAATACAAAACAAGGCAGGAAAAGAGAAAAAAAAAGAACAAAGAATAGATTAGACAAATAGAAAACAAGTAACAAGATGGTAGATTTAAATACAACCATCCATATTATATTCAATATAAATGTTCTAAACACCCCAATTAAAAGGTGAAGATTGTCATATTGGATTTAAAAAAAAAAGCAAGATCTAACTGTATGCTGCCAACAAGAAATCTACTTTAAATATAAACACAATAAGTTAAAAGCAAAAATATGTAAAAGGTAACCATGTTAACAAAAATTAAAAGAAAGCTGGAGTGGCTGTATTAATAGCCAACAAAATAGATTTTAGAACTGAGATTATTATCAGAGATGAAGGGGATCGTTTTACAATGATGAAGAGATTGATTCAGCAGAGAACATAATCCTAAACAGTGTTCACCCAGTAACAGTTATAAAATATATGAAGCAACACTGATAAGAGAAATGGACAATTAGTGATTTCAATACTCCTCTCTCAATAACTGATAGAGAAAGCAGACAGCAATTAAAATAGAAAGATGGCCTGACCATAGAAGACTTCAACAACACTATCAACCAATTTGACCTAACTGCATTTAAAGAACAATCCTCCCAACAATAGAATATGCATTCTTTTCATTGTACACAGAACATTTACCAAGATAGACAATGCTTTAGACTGGGAGTCAGTAAGCTATGACTCACAGGCCAAATATGACCCACTGCCTATTTTTGTAGATAAAGTTTTATGAGAACACAAACATGCCAATTCGTTATGTATTGTCTATGGCTGCTTTTAGACTAAAACAGTAGAGCAGTCTATTTATGACAGAGACTGTGTGGCCCAAAAGTCTAAATTACTTACTCTCTGACATTTTACAGAAAAAAATTGTATACTTCTGTTTTAAGCCATAGAGACATCTCAATGTAAAAAACAGTCTACAAAAGAACAAATTGACAATTGCACTTTGTCAAAATTAAGAACTATACCCTTTAAATGGTACTGTTAGGAGAATAAGAAAAGTCACAGATGGGGGAAAAATCCTGGCAAATCACATGTTTGATAAAGGGTTTGTATTCATAATATGTAAAGAACTCTCAAGCTCAATAATAAGAAAACTCAGTAAAAGTCCAATAACAAAATGGGTAAAATACATATGAATGATAAATAAGCATATGAAAACATGATCAACATCATTTGTTATTAGAGAAATGCAAATTGAATGTATGAGATATTATTGCATATCTAGTAGAATATCTAAAATTAAAGACTGACTGTATCAAATATTGGCAAGGATGTAAAACAACTGGAATACTCATACATTGCTATAAATACTTTGGAAAGGAGTTTGGAAGTTTCCTTGAGAAGGTAACTGTACATCTGCTATTCAACTTAGTCTTTCTACTACCACTGATATATGTAACAAAAATAAAAACATATATTTATGCAAAGACTGGTACAGAATTGGTCATAGCGGCTTTGTTTGAATTGCTCCAAACTGGAAATAATCCAAATATCCATCAACAGGTGAATGGATAAATAAATTGTGTTATATCCATATAATGGACTATTATGTGGTAATATAAAAAATGAACTACTGATACATCAACTGTGTGGATAAATCTCCAAACAATTACACCTATTGAAAGAATCCAGGCAACATAAAAGCACACACAGTATGATTCCACATATGTGAAATTTTAGAAAACATGAACTAAAATATATATTGGCTAAGTGCACACAAATGTTTGCCTAGAATAAGTGGAAGGGCAGAAAAGGAGGGAAGAATTACGAAGGAGCACAAGAAAATATTTTGGGTTTATGAATGTGTTAGTTATCTTGGTTAAAAGAAAAAATATAGAATTTAATAATGAAGACATTCCATCAGCCCCAGCCAGACTGAGCAACTGAGTACATTTGATAATACTTGGTTGCTGTTTACAGTGTGCCTCTATAACTGTTAGCTATGTTTTTTAACCTAAAACAATTTCCTTCTGTATCCCAGTCATTGCACATGAAAAAAAAGAACATATTTTTATAAAGTTGAGATTGAAAACTGTCTCTAATTTTTAATATATTTGAAGTTCCAATAATATTTAGTTTTTTTCCCTCTATTGTCACATGTGTCAAGTGTGACCTCATTGCTATTATGATCCTTTATTTAATTACAGTTATTTGAAGTCTTACAAACCCGTTTTCTGAGATTTTGCAATTATCTCTAGCATAACAAAAACAATCCATTAATATTTACTGAACAAACAGATATGGCAATGCACATAATAGTGAAAACTTCAAGGCAGACACTACGTGAATGCTGGGTAGGAATTTTGTGCAGTGCCAATTTCAATAAGAGGTCTAGTTACATATCCTTTAGAATATTTTTAATTTCTAAAACACTGTAATTTTCTGGAAAAAAATTGAATTTCTCCTTTTATAATATTATGATTTTTAACTAAAATGATCCCTGAAGTCCATTCCTATTCTTAACTTTCTATTATCTTATTACTCTATAAAGAGTTAAAATATGTTACCCCAGAGATTTCCCCAATGGAGCTTATACAGAGTATCCCAAAAAATACTTAGTGAGAAGGAGTGTCCATGAAAAAAGAAAGTGTTGCATGGAATAGGTTTTCTTATAAAAAGTATTTTAAAAATACATGTGTGAAAAATATTAAGAATATTTATATCACTGTTTTCTTTCCTATGCTGTAGTCTGCCTTTTAAGGAATAGGGTGCAATCATGAAGAATGCCAAGATGTTGCATGACTGATCACCTGATGCATATATAAATGACATTCAGTTTGTGCATTGATGCATAGGCATCATTTACAAACTAACTATCATATTGATGTATGTGGTCTATTTTGTCTTTGCTGGCCTATCTTGAACACAGTATCTTATTTTTTTACATATATTGTGATAGTGAGTTATTTTGTTTATTTTTCTCCTTAATAAAATATGTCTCTCTCTAATTTTCATTTTTCTATTATAGAACTAAAAAACCCCACACAAATCAAATTTTTATCACTCCTCACAGTAATTAAGTAATCTGTGGGGATTACTGCTTCTTGCTGTCTACTTTCATTCATGTGCACATTATATCTTATGATCTCATACTGGTGTTGCATCAATACATTTTCATTTTTAATAAATTCTGTGTTCCAAATTGTGTGACTATTTGATTAATGCTTCTATCTTTCTCAAGAAAATATGTTTCCAATCAGGCCCCATGTCTATTTTCTGCTCACTGTTATATCTCTAGAATCTTGCTCAGTTTCTGACATAGGCAAATACTAAAAAACAAACAAACAAAAAGCACCGTGTGTGTTAATATCCATAGAATCAGGAACTAGTAATTTCTCCCACTAAGTTAGCAAGGATTCCTCTTATCCTATTATGTATCAAGCCTTAGGATAGATTGCTCCCAATGGCATATTTTTACCATTAGGTTTGGGTTGATTCAATGTCAGCCAGCGATCTCTCTGTCCCTCCCACATGGACTTACATATCCCACGACATGAATATTATGTCTATTTTCTGCCTTGTCCTTTATGGCAAGTCATGCTTTGCTGGAAAAGAAATGCTTAATTTACCTCCTTGTAGAAAAGCTACCTTGAGGAGCTTGTGGAATTTAAAGTAACTTGCTCCTGTATTTTCAAATGCCATATTATCTTTATAAAATATTTCAACTTGTATTTAAATTAAACATGTTCTCAAGCATTGTTATAGAGAAGTTATTTCACAACTTATGGGTGCAGATAAATATGTTATGAAGATATATACATTTGTACTTCTAGATTTTAAACTGTTTAATTTGCCGTTTTACTGGTGACAACTTCTGCTGTATTCTGTTCCTTAGAAGTGAGTCACTAAATTTAGCCTATACTCAAGGGGAGAGGAATTTGTCTCTATCTTTTGAGGGATTGACTGGAAAATGTTTTGTGGACATATTTTAAAACCACTCCGTAGAGATACATACAAAAATCAATATTCTTAGATAAGACATTTTACTTCTAAAGTAAATACAAAATATTATAAGACTAGAATAGTCAGCTAACAAGAAGAAACTCCTAAAAATTAAGGGAAAATTCACCAATATGATTGCCGAAATATATATGTATCTATGTAATAGAACAGATAAAACATAAAAATTAAAAATACTGTTCAGAATTTATTAGGAAAACCTATAAAGATAAAAACCTGCAAGCAAAGAATAAGAATATAGATAATTGATAATGAAGATTCAACATCTAACCAATAGGAGATGCAGGATGGAGAAACAGAGGGAAAATACTTATCAGCAAAGAAGAAGAAGGAGGTACAACAAAAAAGGTAGGAAGGGCAGAGGAAGAGGACCGGGAATGGGAAAGGAGAGGGAAGAAGAGAAGGACACAAAGAGGCAAAGGAAGAAGAGGAAAAGAAAGAAGAAACATCCCAGATCCAATGAAGCTGTGTTCTCCTCAGTTACTCTGAGTGCTGGGAGATAATACGGCAAATGACTTCAAACATCCGAGTGAAAACAGTGGGCAAACTAAACTACCACAGCCAGAAAAAATTCCAACCAAAGGGGATACAAATATTTTCAAGACATCTGAGGACAAAGAATTTTTATCTTTCAAGTTTCGGGAGTAAATATTTCAGATTGGAGCAGGATTGTTGTGTCTGGGTGATAATATCGAAAGAAAAAAATGGCATAAATCATATAAATATATATAAATCATATAAATAGATAATATATATATATAAATATCAACATAAAAAAAGCAACTGAGACTTCATCTTCCACTAAAGGCAGACCGCACAGCTTCCAATGAGAAAAACTAGAAAATCTGGAGGAAAGAATCTTTTTGAAGCATTGAGAATTAACAAAGCAGTGAAGAATTATAAAGCCAAAATTCCCTAAGAAGAAAACCTAGAGAGGTAAGCTTTTAACCATGGGGCATTTGTGGATTTAAGAAGGATACCTGTGCAGAGATTCTGAAGACTCAAATGACTTGAGAAGAAATGTTGAAGTTCACAGTCTGCAAGGAGAGGGTCCTTGGTGAATCCCATATGCTTTGGGTTAGGACACTGAGATTAAGGGTATATCTTAAATGAACCAGACTTTACAAGGACTGATACCTAGCTTTTAAGCATATATAATTCTTACTGGGCTAAGGTGATTTGGATTGCTACTTTCCTAGCTACCTGTCAGAAGAAAATGTTCTGAGGGAAGATAATATCACTGTAGAAAATATCTCTATAATTTTTCTTTTTTTTTTCAGTACTTGGGCCTCTCACTGTTGTGGCCTCTTCCGTTGCGGAGCGCAGGCTCAGCGGCCATGGCTCACGGGCCCAGCCGCTCTGAGGCATGTGGGATCCTTCCAGACCGGGGCACGAACCAGTGTCCCCTGCTTCGACAGGCGGACTCTCAACCACTGCGCCACCAGGGAAGCCCCTATAATTTTTAATGTACAAACTTCAGTGTCCTTAACCCCTGGCAACCACTAGTATATTCACCATTTCTAAAATTTTGTTATTTCACAAATGTTATGTAAATGGAATCATACACTACATAACCTTTGGGTTTTTTTACTTCTCAGTATAATTCCCTGGGTATTCATGAAATTGTTGTGTATATCAATCCAGCAATCCCACTCCTGGGCATATATCTGGAGAAAACCATAATCTGAAAGGATACATGCACCCCAATGTTCATTGCAGCACTATTTACAATAGCCAAGACATGGAAACAACCTAAATGTCCACTGACAGGGGAATGGATAAAGAAGATGTGGTACGTATATACACAGTGGAATACTACTCAACCATAAAAAAGAATGAAATAATGCTATTTGCAGCAACATGGATAGACTTAGAGATTATCATACTAAGTGAAGTAAGTCAGACAGAGAAAGACAAATATCATATGATATCACTCATATGTGACATCTAACATAAAAAAAAGAGAGATACAAATGAACTTATTTACAAAACAGAAACAGAGTTACAGATATCAAAAACAAACTTATGGTTACCAAAGGGGAAACGTGGGGAGGGGGTGGGTGGGAAGGATAAATCAGGAGCTTGGGATGAATACACACACACTACTATATATAAGATAGATAATCAACAAGGACCTACTGTATAGCACAGAGAACTCTACTCAATATTCTGTGATAACCTGTATGAGAAAAGAATCTAAAAAAAGAATGAATATATGTAAATATATGTATAACTGAATCACTTTGCTATACACCTGAAGCTAACACAACATTGTAAATCAACTATACTCCAATAAAATTAAAATTAAAAAAAAATCTTGTAAGCGTTAAAAAAATAGTTATTTTTCATTTCTGAATCGTATTCCATGGTAGGTATATATCACGGTTTAACCATGCATTGGTTGAAGGACGTCGGGGCTGTTCCCAGTTTTTGGCTATTCTAGATAAAGCTGGTAGAAACAGGCATGCATAGGTTTTTATGTGAGTATGTTTTCATTTCTCTGAGATAATGTGTAAGAAGGCAATTGTGGGGACATACAGTGATTAAATGTTTAATTTTTATACGGAAGTGCCAAACGGTCTTCTGGAGTGTCTATGACATTTCACATTCCCACCAGCAATGTGCAAATGATCCTGTTTTTCCACATCCTTGTCAGCATTTGGTGCTGTCACATTTTTGTTTTAACAATTCTGATAGGTGTACAGTGATATCTCATCATGCTTTTTAGTTTGCATTTCCCTGATGGCTGATATGTAAAGCATCTTTTCTTGTGCTTATTTGCTATATGTATTTCCTCTTCAGTGAACTGTCTCGTCCTGTCTTTTGCCCATTCTCTCCTTTTTTTAGTTGTTGTTGTTGTTAAGTTTTGAGAGTTCTTTATATGTTCTAGATACAAGTCCTTTGTTAGATATTTGGTTTGCAAATATTTTCTCCAAGTCTCTGTCTTGTCTTTTCATACTCCTCATATGGGTTTTTGCAGAACAAAACTTTCAGTTTTTTATTTTTATTTATTTATTTATTTTTGTGGTACGCGGCCCTCTCCCTGTTATGGCCTCTCCTATTGCGGAGCACAGGCTCCGGACGCGCAGGCTCAGCGGCCATGGCTCACGGGCCCAGCCGCTCCGTGGCATGTGGGATCTTCCCGGAGCGGGGCACGAATCCGTGTCCCCTGCATCGGCAGGCGGACTCTCAACCACTGCGCCACCAGGGAAGCCCAAAACTTTCAGTTTTGATGAGGTTCAGTTTATCATTTTTTCCTTTAGTAGATTGTTTTTTTTTTTGGTGTCAAGTCTAAGAACTCTTTACCTAGCCCTAGATCCTGAAATTGTTCTATTTTTTTTTTCTAAAATTTTACCTTTTACACTTAAGTCTGTAATCCATTTTGAGTTAATTTTTGTATGAGAAAAACTGACACTTTTTAAGTCCTTCTCTTTATAAATTCAATTTTAAAATATAGCAGTGTATATCTTTGATTTTCAAATGAACAAGTTCACATATACATAAATTAAAAGAAAGGTAATAAAAGGCAGATAAAATACTTTATGCTATCATATTTCCATACCTTTGTTTTTGCTGTGCCAGCTGCCAGAAACACCTAATACTTTCCGTTCTAAAATCTTCACTTTCTTTAAAGTTTAGCCCCAAGTCCCATTTTCTCCAGGAAGCCTTCCCTGACTACCGCTCTTGAATGGAGATCCTCTCTCCTCTCACATTCTGTAGTGCTCATTGGTACAATTAGTGCAACTGTACAACAGTTAGATTGAAGTCTTGTTTCAATTCCATTAATCATCTGTGCCCTCTCCTACCACAGGGGTTTTGTACATGCTGTTCTCTCTGATTGCAATCCCTCCTGACCCTTCAGTCCTCAGTTCAAATACTACTTTCAGAGAACCGATTAAGTACCCTGATCTTAAGCTTTCATAGAACTGGTGCTTAGTACATTTGCTAATTGATATTTATTTGTTTGATTGTTTGACTTTTGTCTTCCCCAGCAGAGTGTAATCCCCATGAGGGAGGAGCTATTTGGTAGTGGTCACCCGTGTATGCCATATATATAGCACAATTCCTGGCAAATAATTGATACTCAATAAGTTCTTCTTGGGAAAAAAAAATAGAGTGAATGAACGAGTTTTTGATTTGTACATTTCTAAAGGTGGGGCAGTGACTTAAAACTCATAGAATCTGGGTGCTAGAAAGATTTAATAGTTGGTTTCCAAGTAAGAAAGCTGAGGACTTAGTTTATCTTAGTTTATCTTAGGACTTAGTTTATCTCCACTTAGTTTATCTCCACAAAGGGTCTAGAAGAACAGTAATATTTACCGGAGATATTTTTATTGGGGGCAGGGGGCAAGGTGGTACATAAAACCTTTCCTGAAATACCCATGTGATTAGAATTAAGTAGCCATCATCTTTTAAACAAGCAGAATAATTACTTATATTATGCAATTCCTTTCAAATGTAGAGTCATTACCTAAGAAAGCCTCCTATTATATCCTTCAAGTAGTAAAATAAAATGCATTAAGAAATGTGGAGATTGTCAGGCCAAGGAGGATATTAGTGGCCAGATTTGTACCAGAGCACTTTATAAAGACTGAATACAACGTTGCTGGCCTATTTATGAGTTAAAAATACACATTCTTTTGTTTGGCCCATTTTCCCTTTTCTGCTCTCCTGAAAGCCTAGTTGGAACAGTGGCTCATTTTTAACTCCCTCCCCTAGTTCCTTATTTTCCATCTACCTGGGCGGATGGGAGTGAA
Source organism: Aethalodelphis obliquidens (assembly GCF_003676395.1). NCBI lineage: Eukaryota > Metazoa > Chordata > Mammalia > Artiodactyla > Delphinidae > Aethalodelphis > Aethalodelphis obliquidens. Next base: position 6,429,959 of record NW_020838026.1, on the reverse strand, counting down.
AGTCACTTTGCTATTGTCAGCTGCACATGGAATCTCTCCCAGAAGCAGGGTATGTAAAAGCCCGTGTAGAGGACTTTCCATTCTTAGCTAACCTAGCTGCCTTGGCCTGAGGGGCTAATCAAGTACCATAAACACTGATTAAACAAGGTAGGTCATTCCCATCACCATTTTCCAGAGGGGGAAAGGGAGGCGCCTCACAGGGGGATGATATTTGCAGACTCAGAAAGACGCTGTGCTGTTGCTTAATTCCTTTCCCCTTGCAAATGCCAGTGGAGAGCAGTGGAGGCACTAGAGTTTGAACAACATTCAAACAGGTCACATTTGGGGGCTAAGGTGTCTCATTAAAAACTTCCTGTTTTACTGCTGTATATCTATGTGCTCTATATCCAAATCCATGACAGAGGCACTGCACATCTCCTGTCTTAATATCTAATAGTCCTTGCCAGGAGGAATGAAAAAGTTGATTACACACAGCTTTGCCAATGTCTCTTGACAGGAAAGAGCAAAAAAAAAAAATCCTCCTGAACAAATGAAATATCAGTCAAAGCTCAAACATATTAAAGTAAGATATGCGATATTATTTCCTTAGATTAGAGATTAACTGGTTTCTAGTTAACTCCTAGGGTGTATAATAAGCTAACATGACTGATTTTATGATTCAGGAATATTCTTGAATCCAGGTTTGTTTGTTTGTTTGTTGCTGTTGTTGTTTTTCACTCAGGTGTTTACCTCCTTGTAAAGCTGGTGGTATCATACAATGTGGAAAGCTACTGTTTGGGGAACTGAATGAGGAGTATTGCTCAGAATTTCTTCTTTCTTTCTTAATGAGCTGTAGTCTCTCGAATGTTAGAACAGGCCGAGATTTGAAGAAAAAAGAAACCTGAGTTTGAGCTGTTCATATGTTGGCAGTCCCCTGCTCTCAACCCTGCTCTGAGCTCTGGTTTGCCTCACAGGGATGTTTTCCCCAGAACTGACTTGTGTGGCAGTGTGGGCGGGCGGCAGGAAGGAAAAGGAGGATTTTAGGATGAAACAGGACTTTTGAAACATGTTGCATTTTCACAGCAGGGAATGTGGCTGGAAATCATTGAAAGTTATGCAGATTCCATGACATTCTCATAACTACTTTCTCTTCAATGACTTTTCTTCTTGAAGGTTGGTTGGTGGCATCTTTCACTCATAGGATCCATTGACTTATGGGATCCATTGACTCATGGGCTCTGGAAGGTGACACACCCCTCCCTCCTGGCTCTCGCTGTGGGTTTAATTTATGAAACTGTAATCCAAGACCTTTATACAGCCTCCAGACAATCTTTCCCTGAGTCCAGTACTGTAGAACCAAATATACCTCATAAATCTTCTGCATCTTTGCTACTGAAGATGCAGCCCAAGGAATAGCAGCACTGATGTCACAGGAAGCCTGTAGAAATGTAGAATTCCCACCCCAGACCTGCTGAATCAGATCATGCCTTTGAACAAGATCCCCAAGTGATTCATATGCACATGAAAGTTTTGAAAGCTCTGCTTTCGATCACTGGGACACTGGGGCCCCGATCTGGGGAGATATTAGCTAGGGTCACACAGCAACAAATCAGAGTCCACTCTTCCACTTTCTCCAGGTATACTGCTCTCTTTCCATATGATACTGCTTCTCTTGAGCCCAGAATTAAGACTTATCTGTGTTGACTAGTAAAAAAGAAAATGACTCCTATTTCATGGAAACATAAATTGTGCCTGGATGTCCATTATCTCTGATACAACTTGTAGAAAGCACATGGCACAGTGCCTGTGTATGCAGTAGGTGCCCAATGGACACTCTTATCATATTAGTGAGATTATTTATACTAATCATTGTTATAGTCATTGATTTAGGATGTGCAGAAAAGGAGCAGAAAATAGTGAGAAATTTCCATGGTGGTTGTCTTATCCACCCATCTAGCTTGCAGACCAAACCAGGAAATCACAGAGGCTGGTATGGTGGGAGGTGGGTTTATTTTCACTTAAATTCCTGCCAGAGGAGGCGGCAGTTAGTTGGTGAAACATTTACCAGTGCCTCAGAGCTCCTTGTAATCGTGAGAGGATTCCTAAACATGCTTCCTTGGAAAAGTGAGAAGAAGCGCAGCCATTATAGACACTACCAGTGCCTTCTTGGAGAATCTCTTCTGTTCTTTGTAGACTCAGTCTTTCTGCATAATTGGGAGATAACTCACCTCCTGGCCAGTGACCTCTCTTCTCTTCTTTCTTTTCTCCCTGTTCTCCTTCTCTCTCTTCCTTTCTCTTCCCTCCACATTTGTGGAGCACCTACTATATGCTAGGGTCCACAATAAGTGCTGGAAAAATAAGTAGCACTTCATTTCTTTCCTCAGTAAGATCTTATTGTAGCTCTTAGGGGTCGTCGTGGATGGAATTTCCTATGTTCACCCATCCTCAAATAGAAGAAAGTCTGTAGAGCGAAAGAAATTGAGTATATACTCAACTATGTTTGGAAGTTCATTTCTATGCATCCCTGGCACTTTTTACTCATTGGGTTGCAAGTTAGGAACAATTTGTATGTTTTAACAAATCTCCTTACTTAGATTCCTAAATCAGAGCTCCTTGCTGTTCATCCTTTCTCTTACAGGTGAGTTAGAATGGGGCTCAACACTGACAACTATAATGGCATATATAGGATTTATTCACTGGAACTTGGATGTGTTCTCTCTTTAGACAGTTTTACTTCCTGGACGTGGAATGCCAGGTCCAGGGCCTGGTGAGCATGTCAAGAGGCAAAAATGATCATGCCTATTGTAGAAGGTGTTATAGTTATTTGCTTTAGGGTCAGACTTATTTTTTTTGGCATGAATGATGTAGGGCAAGTTGATGGTGGGAATTTGATTCTTTTCCTTTGGAGGAGAGAACTACGGCAGTCCTCTCTGGGCTGTGCCAATGGGTTCCACACACAGACATGTATCACTACAGCTCTACTAACTGCATATGCAGTAGTATTTTACTTCAAAGGATTTAGCCACTATTACATCTTGTTCTTAAAACGAGAGTTTAAATAGCAATGCCATGTTTAATTACAGCCTGAGTAAGACTTCAGCTTCGAGATAGAACAACCTCAGAAATGAATCCTTTCATCTGTGAAAGGTATGTAATAGAGTAAAAGCCTTATCCATGTGTAATAAGCAGAGGTAGGGTCGATCAGAATTAAATAGAGACCAGAATTATAGGATTTGGGGAAGGACTTTCTAAAACTATACAGAAAAACTAACCAACAGCTAATAAGATAGTTCCAAGTACTCCTACTACGGCTGATTTAATAAATAAGTTTTAGGTTGTAAATACAGTTTTAAAAGTGATTAGACAGTTTATATTTTAAGTAGCACTCACCTATCTCCTTTAATTAAATGATGGGGAAGCTATAGTAGAGCAGGTAGGCATATGGTCTCTGAAAGCAGACAACTGTCTTTTCAAATTTTTATCCCTCAACTTACTGGCTATCTACTTAACCATTCGAAATGCCCATTTCTCATTTTTAACATGAGAGTAATAAAACCCAACAAATTGGAGAGCTGTATGGGTTAAATGAGATAATGTCTATAAAATGTCTGTCATATAAATGTTAAATTAACATGCACTAAAGCTAAATCTTTTGAGGGGTATGCACTTCTATGAATATTACCACATTTATAGATTATTGTAATGACAGAGTGCAGAACCTTTTCATCTCCCCAAAAGACTCTTTTGTGAACCTCTTTGTACATCCCCCCAACCCCTAACTTTTGGCAAAGGCTGATATATACTCAATCACTATAGATTTGTCTTTTTGTATCATATAAATGGAATTATGCACTATATAACCTTTGGAGGCTGGCTTTTTTCACTCCACATAATGCCTTTGAGATTCGTCCAAGTGGTTGTGTCTTGATCAATACTTTATTCCTTCCCATTGCTAGGTGGCATTCCAGTGCATGGATGGAAATCAGCTTGTTTAGCCATTCACTCATTGAAAGATACTTGGATTGTCTCCAGAGTTGGCAATTATAAATACAGCTGCTATAAACATTTGATGTACAGCTTTTTATGTGAATGTGAATTTTCATGTCTCTAAGGTAAAATATGCAGGAGTAGAATTCCTGGGTCCTATGGTAAATACATGTTTAACTTTATAAAAACTGCCCAACTTTTCTAGAGTGGCTGTACTATTGTGAATTCCCACTAGCAGGGTGTGAGAGCTCCGGCTGCTCTGTGTCCTTGCTAGCACGTGGCATGTTCAGTATGTTTTATTTTATCCATTCTAGTAGGTGTGTGGAAGCATCATGTGTGGTTTTATTTTGCACTTCCACAATGGCTGTCTTCGGGTATTATTGATTATCGTTTTGTGCATGTGTGTTTTGTTTTACCCTTCATGTGTCCTCTTAGGTGAAGTGTCTGTTCAAGTTTTTTGCCCATTTTCAGTTGGGTTGTTTGTTTTTTACTGTTGGAATTGTGTTATCTATAGATGAATTTGAGATTGACACCTTCACCCTGTTGTCTTCATGTGCATACAACACATGTGCATTGTATTACTCTCCATTTATTTAGACCTTCTTTGATTTCTTTCATCAGCATTTTATAGTGTTCAGCATAGACAGAGAGTACAGGATTCATGACATTTATATCTAAGTATTTTATGTTTTTTAAAGCTTTTGTAAGCAATGTTTATTTTAAAAAAATGTTTCCAACTGTTTATTGTTACTACGTATAAATAAGACTGGTTTTGCTTGTTGTCTTCTATCCCATGACTTTCTAAACTCATTATTTCTAGGAGCCTTTTTTTGTTGATTTCTTGACGTTTTGTACATAGAAAATAATGTCTTCTGTATAGAGATAGTTTTCATTCTTTTCCAGGTTTCTCCTGACATGCATTCTCCCCATAGGTCAATGCCCACTTCTGGATTTTATGCTACTATGTGTCCACACTAGGGAAGAGAGGAGTTAAAATATGAAACTCCCTGCCAATTTAGTGGTACTTCACATTTTCATCTTCTTCCCCAACCCTCCTGCCACTATTTACAATTTAGAGTCTTCAAAATGATGCTTCACCCATCCTGTACAGGAGGTACAGCTGCATTCAATGGGAGAGAGAGTATGTTTTTGTTCTCTCCATCTTACCTGGAACCAAAACCAGAGATTGGATTTGGGCTCTTCCCCGCCCCGCCCCCCCACCGCCAGTAATTAGAGCATGTTTGTATTTCTCCATTTACACTCTTTTCTGTTCCTGCTCCTTAACCTCCTCTTCTGACCTCAATTCTAGACAGACAGCCAAAGTTGAGAGCAAGACATATGTCAATGGAGCACAGTAAAATCAAGTGTCCATTGAGCTTTGACCTCCTTTGCACTGTGCTCCAAACCATTGAGTTAAATGAGTCTGGACACAGGGAGAGAGAAAACTTTAACTCAGCTGATGCTCGGATTATTTCAAACTAGTGAGTTTATGAGCGCCTTAAACCACAGAAATTATCTGGATCAATTTACAACACAGGAAATCAATGAAAGCTTTCTTTGTTTGGCCAGTGTGGTTATTGATAATTCTGCAACCTTTGCCTTTAGAATGTGAGAGTGTGCATGTGTTGTCACTGTGAAGATGGGTTGCAACGAGAGGCAGCTGGTGGAAGGGTGCTGTCAAAGGAAAGAATTAAACGGAGGATAGTGGTGTTTTGAAGCTCTTGAGACCTTGCTTTGACTGGTTTCACTGGTTTCATTGTGTTTTGTCTTTTTCTCTGGAGTCATCAAGTAAAGCTTGACTCTCTGAAAACATCTTTCTGTTCACAGATGATGTGGCTGGTGAGGTTAAACTGATCTAACCCCATGGAAGCTGCTTTGTAGCATCCTGCTGCTTCAGAATGAACTTTGGAAGGAAAGTTATCCACCTTTAAGTCATTGTTACTCTTTGCACTGCATCTGGTTTTCAGTTAGAGATCCAGGCACTGACACACTCCAGGACTCTCTTTAATACATCCTTCCCTTTCCACACTTCCACTGCACCTGGAGGCTCTAAGCGCTGGTCTATAACATTGCCATCTGGTGGCTCCAAAGCTACATGGATGAGAAAAAAAAAAAAAGGACTTGGTGTTTTCTAGGTTTTTTCCAAGGCATTTCTTCTGCTGCTCTTGGTTGATTTAGGATGAATTCATGACAGAATTATGCACCATTTTAGGCCTCTGACCAAGCCATTTCTCTCTTCCTGCATGTACCTGCCCAGAAGTAGATGAGGTCAGGGAGAAAGCAGAGGGATTTGGAAAGCAACAGGGCTTCTGATAAGAAACTCTAAGAATTATCTAGAGAAAATGGTGCTCTTGAAATGCATCTGATCCAAGTGTAGTTGCATTGAGTTTCCTTCTCTGCTTAGGTAACTTTAGGAATTTTTAGCCTTCTTAGCACAGAAAACATATTTGGACTGAGATGCCTTTTTACATTCGTGGTTCTGGGTTTTGGGGTCATTGATACAGAATGACTTCTACACCAAGCATCTCCTCCCAAACCCCACCAGCAACTCCTCCTCCTGCCTTAGCCCAAAAAGGTGCTTTGCTGTTTCATGGGTTACATTTTGCTTGTTTTGCCTAAATCAATCTGGAGGGTTTTTCTGTTGTCTGAAATTTTTAGTATTCTAGAAGAAAATGTCAAAAGGAACACTAACTGCCTCAGTAATCCTGATGGAAACATAAGCTCATAAGGAGGAGGAATCTGTGCTGTGTTTTGATTTCACCACTGTTGGCATCTCAACTCTCTTCTCCAAATTGCTCACCATAGGAATTCCTCTTTCATTTCTCTTTTCCAATTTCTCCTTAATGTGATATGTATATATGTGTGCCTATGTGTGTGCGTATATTTCTATATGTATGGGTATTATATAAGAGAGTTGCAGTGAAGATAAAAAGCTACCAAATCATCTATATGCTGGATGACCAATCTCTGAACAGTCGAGTATCAAAGTGATTTATTACATGTGAATTTAGAAACATTTAAGGACAGGGACTAAAGCTATTTCATAGAGTTTAAAAACCTAAAAAACTTGGGAATTGAAGACTAATTCATTGAAAAATATACATAGAGAACTAGTGATCAATTGGAACCCAAATGTAAGTTAAAATTGGGGACCTTACTGTAGTCAAACTCATGAAAATACTATAACTATCTGAATCACTGATAGATTCATCAAGAATACAGAAGGAAAAAAAACATTTCCCTGACTCTTCAAAATTGATGTTACAGAAGCCATGTACCAAAAATTAAGGTTCAATTCTTTACTCATAAGTGAATTCTGTACATCTACAGTCAGTCTACATAAATTACTGTTAATGGCAAAGAATTATCTTAATAAGGTTAGCTATATTATTTTTTCAAAACCACATTAAAAATACAAAGTTTGGGGCTTCCCTGGTGGTGCAGTGGTTGAGAGTCTGCCTGCCAATGCAGGGGACACGGGTTCGTGCCCGGTCTGGGAAGATCCCACATGCCATGGAGCAGCTGGGCCTGTGAGCCATGGCCACTGAGCCTGTGCGTCTGGAGCCTGTGCTCCGCAACGGGAGAGGCCACAGCAGTGAGAGGCCCGCGTACCAAAAAAAAAAAAAAAAAGCACAGTTTGACAATGAAAGTTGTATTTTAGCCAAACAAAATAACAATACTAAGAAGTTTTAGGTGACAATTTGTGAAGAAATATTTAAAACATGAAAATATAAAAGCAAGAAGTCAACATTTCAGTGGCCTGGGTCATTTTGTGTAAGAGCAAGTAGTCTCACCAATCATAATGCCTCTAAGCGTTCTATCATATTACAGCACTCCATAAAATATTAGCTGAACACCAGGATCTAGACTCTATCCTCTCTTTGAAAGGTAATATATATGCTTAATATATTTTAGAAAATTTTCTATAACAGGTTGGTTGAACAAATTATGGATACTTAAAAATGAAATCCTTTGTTCTCTAGAAAGGAGACGTATCACTCACAAATTTCTGTTATGAGAGTGGATCTGCTGAGTGATACAGACAGTTACATGCACATAGAGAGACAGAAATGTTTGACAGGAGCATGGAATTCCTTGAAGAAATGAGTGTGATTAGAACTGAAAGTAAGGGGAGAAGGTGATTCAAAGTCCAGAATTTGGGATAGAAAAGAAGTGATGGGAAGGGAGAAGAAAGGAATAGAAAGAGGGAAGGAGAGAAAATAAGAACACATTTCTTACATGTCCATCTACCATATTATTCACTAATTTAACAAACATCTATTGACTGTCCTACAGAAATCAAAGGCAAACAAACAAACAAAAATATTGGTCTCTGAGATAATGTTAGCATTCACATTTCTTGATTAATTAATCAAATAAGTATTTTATTTTTAGGGAAATGAATCAATAAACAAAACTATAAATCCAAAATGGAGGGCAGGTGATTTAGAACGTTTACATGATTACTACTCAAATGATAGACCCTGGGTCATGGGCAGTAGCTTCACCAGGGTGCTTGTTAGAAATGCACATCCAGGGACCGTTGGCATGTGACCTGTGCTCAGAAGGGCTCTGTGCTTGGTTTAATGCACTGTTGCTGCCATCTTGAAAGTCTTAATTTTTGAACAAAGGGCCCTGAATATTCATTTTTCACTGGATTCCAGATGTTATGTAGGTGGCCCTGTGCAGACACTTAGGGTCCCGCTCAGAGCTACTGAATAAGAATCTGCATGTTAACAAGGTCCCCAGGTGATTTGCATGTGCCCTAAAATTTAAAAACACTATTTTCCAACAAAATAAACAATTTAATAAGTTGGTGGGGGGACCTTCAAGGTGGTGGAGGAGTAAGACGTGGAGATCACCTTCCTTCTCACAAATACATCAGAAATACATCTACACGTGGAACAACTCCTACAGAACACCAGTGAATGCTGGCAGAAGACCTCAGACCTCCCAAAAGGCAAGAAAATCCCCACGTACCTGGGTAGGGCAAAAGAAAAAAGGAAAAACAGAGACAAAAGAACAGGGACAGGACCTGCACCTCTGGGAGGGAGCTGTGAAGGAGGAAAGGTTTCCACACACTAGGAAGCCCCTTCACTGGTGGAGATAGGGTGGTGGAGGGGGGAAGCTTTGGAGCCACGGAGGAGAGCACAGCCACAGGGATGCAGAGGGCAAAGCGGACAGACTCCCACACAGTCATTATGTGTATCCTTGGACCTACAAACAAGAAACTGGGGACATGGAAAGTCTTCCATGCCCTGGAGCCCCACAGGGTCCTGCTCAGTTTCAAGTATGGTCACCAGAAGGACCAACCAGGTGATTATAGGGTTGAGCTTTGAGGCAGCTCAACCTCCAGAGAGGGAAGGGATTGGAGACTGAGTTCAACCATACAACCAATGATTTAATGAATCAAATCCATACAATAAAACCCCAGTCAAAACTCTGGACACTGGCTCCGTGAGCTTCCTGGTTGGTAAATGCATCAATATGATGGAGTTGGGGGCGTGTGATGTACCCTGATTCTACGAGGAAATGATATGGAAGCTCTGCATTTAGGGTCCTCCCAGGCCTTGCCCTATGTGTCTCTTCTCTAGGCTGTCCCATTAGGGGCCATTGTTATGAAAGTGACCTTCAATCTGTGGAGTCTGCACTGACTGGGGGTAGGTAGTGCTAGGACTGAACTGGAGTATTCCAGGGTGTGGCCAGATTGTTGGTGACCGAACAAAGGTAAAAAATGTAAATGTAAGGGGGTGTTGGCCCATTTGGTGTCCTCCACCAAGGTCAAAGCCCTGGTTATATAGGTACACACTGGACTCAGTAAGTTGTGTCCAGGTAGCCAAGCCTGGACCTCTGCTATGTATACAAATGTCCCTAGCACAGTCAGGGGAAGCAAATTCCCAGAGCAGCTGCCTGTTAATTCTCAAAGAAAACTCTTACCACATATATGTGTATCAAATTATCATGTTGTACAGTTTAAATATATACATTTTTAAAATAAATAAATATTTTTTTAAAAAAAAGAGAGAAAGCTTTCTAAGTTTATAGAGACGAGGGCCTGGGGGTGGCAAGACAGGATGGTAGGAAAATGGGGAAAACAAATTGCCTTCTGCAGTAGAGACGTATAGGCATATCTTGGAGACATTGTAGGTTTGGTTCCATACCACCACAATAAAGTAAGTCACACATATTTTGGGTGTTTTTCAGTGCATATAAAAGTTATGTTTACACTATGCTATAGTCTATTAAGTGTGCAATAGCATTAAGTCTAAAAAATGTACATACCTTAATAAAAAATACTTTACTGATAAAAAATGCTAATCATCATCTGAACCTTCAGTGAGTCATAATCTTTTTGCTGGTGGAGGGTCTTGCCTCGATGTTGATGGCTGCTGACTGATTGGGGTGATGGTTGCTGAAGGCTGGTGTGCCTGTGGCAATTTCTTAAAATAAGACTACAATGAAGTTTGCTGAATTGGTTAACTCTTCCTTTCATAAATTACATTTTCTCTGTAGCATGTAATGCTGTTTGATAGGATTTTACCCACAGTAGAACTTCTTTCAAAATTGGAGTCAATTCTCTCAAACCCTGCCTCTTCTTTATCAACCAAGTTTACATAATATTCTAAATCCTTTGTTGTCATTTCAACAATCTTTACAAAATTTTCGCCACGAGTAGATTCCATCTCAATAAACCCTTTTCTTTGCTCATCCATGAGAAGCAACTCCTCATTCGTTCAGGTTTTTTCATAAGATTGCAGCAATTCAGTCACATCTTCAGGCTCCACTTCTAATTATAGTTCTCATGTTATTTCCACCCCATCTGCAGTTATTTCTTCCACCCATGTCTTGAACCCCTCAAAGTCATCCATGAGGGTTGTAATCAAACTCTTCCAAACTCCTGTTGATGTTGATATTTTGATGTCTTCCCAAGAATTGTTAATATTCTTAATGGCATCCACAATGGTGAATCCTTTCCAGAAGGTTTTCAATTGACTCTGCCCAGATCCACTAGAGAGATTTCTATGGTGCTATAGCTTTACAAGATGTATTTCTTAAATAATTAGACTTGAAAGTCAAAATTACTCCTTGATCCATGGGCTACAGAAAGGATGCTGTGTGAGCAGGCATGAAAACAACATTAATCTGATTGTACCTCTCCATCAGAGCTCTTGGGTGACCAGGTGCATTGTCAATGAGCAGTACTATTTTGAAAGGAATCTTTCTTCTTAACAGTAGGTAGGTCCCAACAGTGGGCTTAAAATATTCATTAAACTGTATTGTCAACAGATGTGCTGTCATCCAGACTTTGTTGTTCCATTTATAGAGCACCAGCTGAGTAGACTGAGCATAATTCTTAGGACCCCCTAGGATTTTTGGAGTGGTAAATGAGCACTGGCTTCAACTTAAAGTCATCAGCTGCATTAGCCTCTAACAAAAGAGTCAGTCAGTTCTTTGAAGCTTTGAAGCCAAGAATTAACTTTTCCTCTTTAGCTATGAGAGTCCTAGATGGCAGCTCCTTCCAATGTAAGACTGTTTTGTCTATACTGAAAGTCTGCTGTTTAGTGTAGCCACCTTCCTGAATCACCTTAGCTAGTTCTCGTGGATAGCTTGGCTGCAGCTTCTACATCAGTACTTGCTGTTTCACCTTGCACTTTTATGCTATGGAGATGGCTTCTTTCCTTAAACCTCATGAACCAAACTCTGTTAGCTTCACACTCTTCTTCTGCAGCTTCCTCACCTCTCTCAGACTTCATAGAACAGAAGAGAGTTAGGGCCTTGCTCTGGATTAGGCTTTGGCTTAAGGGAATGTTGTGGCCGATTTGATTTTTCTATCCAGACCACTCAAACGTTCTCCATATCAGCAATAAGGCTGTTTCACTTGATGATTTGTGTGTTCGCTGCCACAGCACTTTTAATTTCCTTCAAGAACTTTTCCTTGGCATTTACAATTCGGTTAACTGTTTGGCACAAGAGGCCTAGCTTTCAGCCTATCTCGGCTTTCAACATGCCTTCCTCACTAAGATTAATCACTTCTAGCTTTTGATTTAAAGTGAGAGATGTGTGACCCTTCCTTTCACTTGCACCCTTGGTCTAATTTCAATATTGTTATGTCTCAGGGTAGACAGAGGCCCAAGGAGAGAGAGAAAGATGGGGGAATTGTTGGTCAGAACACACACATTTATCTATTAAGTCCACCATCTTATATGGGTGTGGTTCCTGATGGCCCCAAACAATTACAATGGTAACATAAAAGTCACTGATCAGAGATCACCATAACAAATATAATAATAATGATGAGAGAATTACCAAAATGTGACACAGAGACATGAAGTGAACAAATGCTGTTGGAAAAATGCTGCCTATAGACTTGCTTGATGAGGGGTTGCCACAAACCTTCAATTTGTAAAAAATGCAATTTCTGTGAAGAGCAATAAAGTGAAAGGCAATAAAATGAGGTACGGCTGTACTAGCACCATAACAAGGAGTTAATGATCTTATGTGATTCCATATTCCCTCAAATGCAGGTGTCCCTTATCCTTTGAGACTATATAAAAGAACTTTGTGATAAGAGGTGTAGACTCTTACCCTTCAAAATTCATATACAAATGCAATTTTGTTTACAATTTCAGGAGGTTCACAGATCCCCTGAAACCTGTCCATGGTGATCTGGTCCATTGATTCAAAGTGGAGAGCCCCACGTGTTATGAAAGAGCATGAATTGATGAGAGCCAGAGGTAACTGCATTCAAAATAATAACCACATCACTCCTTTGCTATTTACACTTGAGCACGTAACTAAGGCATACCTTTCAGAATTTAGGGAAATTCATACTTGACATAAAAGGGATATCTGATAAGTGGTAATAGCTGTTTTATTCCTGAAAACTCATTTGCTAATAATACGTAAGTGTTTTAGAGGATCTATTTTCTTTCTTGTTTTTCTGAATATTGTTTTTCTTTGCTAATTTATGTATAGATATGATCATTGTTAAATAAAATAGAGACGTTTGTAAAGAAAAAAGTAAAAGTCCCATAAAATTTCATCATCCAGAGAAACCAGTATAAATTCTTTAATCTATCTTCAATTAACAAGCAGACATTTCCTGCATCAATAATATTGATATGACTATTTAAATGCATAATATTTTGCATAGTATTCCATTGCATAATCTCATAATTTATTAAACCAACATCCTATTGATGAATATTATTTTCAAATGTTAATTATTGTAAATAATGCTGTGATAAACTACCTAATATGTATGCCTTTGAAAACTGTTGGGTTTTTTTCCCTTAGAAAATATTTTAGAAATATAATTGCTTAGTCAAAGGGTGTGTGCATTTTGTATTTTGAAAAATATTGTCACATGCACTCTTGAAATCTTAAACCAAGTTACCTTAGTACCAATAGGGCACAGAAATAGAAATATGGCCAAACTTTTACAATACATACTTTGTAAATCTTTCCAGTCTTTCACAAACTAATAGATTAAACAAATAATTTAAAAAGCTCCTCTTTATCTGTGTTTCTTTGATTAATTAGCATTTTTGGATTTTTAACCTTTATTGACATATTCATTACCTGATTTTATCTTTTGCTTCTTTTTTATTTATTTATTTTTGAGGGAGGTTTATTTTTTGTTGTTGTTCTTCTCCCCCAGAGATCATTATATATTGGGGATATAAAATTTTTGTCTGGTATCAACAGTTTTGTTTTCTAATTTCCACTTGCTTTTTAAATTTGTTTATGATGATTTTCTTTTTTTCACATAGAAGTTAAAAAAATAGATGTAGTCTAAATTACAGTTTCTGTATTTTATATCATTCTTATTCTTATTACATTATTATATGATATTTTTAGAAAATAATCTTGTTTTTCAAGAGATCACTGTAGGATGTTAGTTTACAAAATTAAAAAAAAATTATAATGCACCTAATAACAATTTTTAAAAGCTTTGTCTTGATAGGAGACACCCTTATAATGGAGGATATTGATTAATATTAAAGACTTTCCAAATTTTCCAAACTTTAGACCTGCATTTTCATAGAAAGTAGGCTAGCATTAAAGAAAGAGAGCAAATTCTGAAATCAAAAGACCTGGTTCAAAGCATTGGTTTAGCATTTAGGTGACATGTGGAAAGTCACCTCTTTGAGCCTCACTTCTATTAAATATGTGAAAGGCATACTCATTACCTAAGCATAAGTTAGTATTTTGGGGCACCTATTATTTACTCAATAAATATTTGTTTAAAATGATCAATTCGCTGTTTTTGAAAATTTTACAATCCACATAATTTCTTTCCTTCCTTTTCTATAATTATGTGGTACTTTTTATAGCCTGATTTAAAACAAAACTTTCTGAAATATTTAATTTATACAAAAATGCTTTAATAAACATACAGGCTTTAAAAACAATAAAACAGCTACCCACATATAAAATTTAATTACCAGGACCTTCAAGGCCTGAGTTTACTCTGATCCATTTGCATCACTCCTCCTCCACCCCCCTCAAGTAATTATAACATTACAATCCTGAAATTTGTTTTACATTTCTTTGATTTTCTTTATGGTTAATCACATGTACATGGATCTGAACTTTATATAAGAAGAGTCATACTGAATATATTCTTCTGTACCTGGCTTTTTTTCATTTAATGTTGCTTTATTTTCCTGAGATTCATCATATAATTGGATTTCATTCATATATATTTACGTTTGTCCACTATATACATGTACTGCAAGTCATTTATACATTTCCTTAAAAATTTCTATTTGTGGTGCGCACATACCAGAATATGCCTCAAATTGGCACTCCTGGAGCCCAGGTAAGGCTAAATTGTTTTCCAAAATGATCAATGTCACCATGAGAATTGTATTTTTATTATTTCCTATTCTTTTCAGTACTGGAAATTGTCAGACTTACTAATTTTTGGAGAATAAAATCCCATTGTTTCGTGGTATGAGTTTACATGTATCTCCTTATTAATAATGTTGAGCGTATTTTCTTATGTTTGTGGCCAATCATTTTTCTCATCTATGAAATGCTAATTCAAACCCTTTGCCTAACTTTACTTTGTTTATACTTTATGATTATTCTTTACAGATTCTCTACACTAGTTCTGGGTCAAATATTACAAACATCTGCAAATATCAGCTCTCTATTTCTGGCTTGTCTATTCATTTTCTTCATAGACTATATTGTCTTTTAAAAATTTTATGCTGTTGAATCCAACTACAAAAATATTTTGCATGTGATGAGATGATGGGAATCAATTTTCATTTCCTTTAAATGAAAAACTAATTACTCCAAAATCACTGATTTAAAGTTTAGCCTTTCCTCACTAATTGAAATACCAGCTCTGGAACAGAATGAAACTCCACTTTTCCATTTATGTGCACATCACTTTCTGGTCTTTCACTCCATACTATTTGTCTATTCACTTAATACTGTATAGTTTTATCATAGTTTATAAGTCTTGATATCTGGTAAGAAAATATCAAATATCAGAAGATCGAATGTCTCCTAAGTTATTTGATTTATTCAGAAATGTCTTGTCCATTTTTGGAGATTTGCTCTACCAAAAATTTAAATGCACCATTAGTTAAAAACAGGAAAAGAAAAACTGTTGGGATTTTCATCTGAATTAAATTGTTATGTAGGTCAATAAAGGAAAATCTGAAAGTTTTGCAATGCTGAGTCTGCTGTTTCACAAAATCGATATCTATATATTTATTTAGGTTTTCTTTAATTTCTTTCAATCAGTGTATGTGATATTCTCCATAAAGTTTTCTCATAATTTGTTAGTTTTATACCTAAGTAATTAATATATTTGGTTTTTCCAGTAATGATATCTTTTAAAAAGTGACACAATCATTTTTAACCAGTATACTAAATATAATTGAGTTGTGTATAACATACAGAAAATGTGGACAAGTTTTATTAATTCAAATGTTATTGATTTTTCTGTATTTCTATATTATTTTGGTTTTCTAGATCAACAGTCTTAAGCAGTCGATGTTAGCAGTTTTATTTCTTTCTTCACAGTCCTTATCTCTCTTTTATTTCCTTGTGGAGCCTCAAAGTTAACAAGAAAGTATAAGATTGAGAATTCTTTTAGTTTTCCTGAATTTGAAGTAAATATTTTCCAAGATTTACAATTAAACCTGACATTGACAGTTTTTGATTTTTGGCAAATACTACTAGAACGATGGAGACAGTTCCAAGTTCCTCTCTATTCCTGATCTACCAAGACATGTTATAATTAAGTAGTGGTTGTTTTTGTTGTTTGTTTGTTTTTGTCTATTCAGGTGATCATATGGTTTTTCCACCCTTAATCTGTTAGTATTAAAAATAACACTGGGGTCGGGCAGGGTCAAGATAGCAGTGTGGGCAGATGCAGAGTTCGCATCTCCCCACAGCTAGGGCACCTGATGAATGCTGGTGGGGGACCTTGACACACAAGGAGATGGCAGGAACCCCCAAGCAAACTGGTAGAATGTGGGGGGACTTAGGGAGGAGGAGAAGTGGTGGCCAGACAGGACCAGTGCCCCTGAAGTGTGGCTGAGAGGGGAGAGGGGTTCCCATGCCTGGAGGGACCCTCAGGGCCTTGGATGGGGGAGCGTACCCAGCATTTCCCCTGCCCAGTCAGCCAGGGAAGTCTGCCTGGCTCTCGGGCCGGGTCCTAGGCCCCCAGAGGCCAACTCGGGGCCAGCAATCATCCTGGAGGCATAGGAGGGAGGCCAGGGGAGAACAGGAGAGGCAGGCAGGAGGGTCTCTCCAGGACCAGAGGAGAGGGAGAGGAGTGGAAGATGTTTGCCCCATCCACTCGACCCTGGGAAACCTGCTGAATGCCCAGGCCGGGTCCCCCGCCCTCTGAGACCAGAAGCATGAGGCATGCCTGGGTCCCTTCTGTTCTGTTAAGCCTAAGTCCCACACCCCCACACCCCTATGGCCTTTTCAAGCCCTGTGGGGTCCTAAGCATAGGCCCCACCCACCAAACCCTACCCCCACTTAGGCCCCACCCTCCAAGGCCAAGGCCTTTTCCACCTTTTTTTTTGTTTTCTCCTCTTTTTTACTACTGTGGTTTTGTTTTACCTTCTGATTGTTGTTTCATCTATATTTTTATTTTTATATTCTTTCTAACATATCTGTTAGTTTCCTAGTCTAACTTTATTTTTTACTTTGTTATTGTTCTCTTTTTTTTTTTTCCATCCCGTGCAGCTTGCAGGATCTTGGTTCATGAGCCAGGGGTTGGACCAAAGCTCCTGCAGTGGGAGCTCTGAGTCCAAACCACTGGACTAACAGATAACCTCAGATCCCAGGAAATATTCATTGGAGTGAGGTCTCCCAGAAGTCCTCATCTTAGCAACAAGACCCAGATTTACCCAACAGCCTACAAACTTCAGTGTTGGAAGCCTCAGGCCAAACAACCAGTAAGACAGGAACACAATCCCACTCATAAAAAAAAAAAAAAAAAAAACGGACAGTAAAAAATTATGTCACAGATGAAGAAGCAAGGTAAAAACCACCAACACCAAATAAATGAAGAGGAAATATGCAATCTACCTGGAAAAGAATTTAGAGTAATAATGGTAAAGATGATCCAGAGTCTCAGAAATAGAATGGAAGCACAGACTGAGAAAATACAAGAAGTATTTAACAGAGATCTAGAAGAACTAAAGAACAAACAAACAGAGATGAACACCACAATAACTGAAATGAAAAAACACTAGAAGGAATCAATAACAGAATAACTGAGGCAGAAGAACGAATAAGTGAGCTGGAAGACAAAATGGTGGAAATAACTGCTGAGGAGCAGAATAAAGAAAAAAGAATGAAAAGAATTGAAGACAATCTCAGAGACCTCTGAGACAACACTAAACACACCAACATTCTAATTATAGGGGTCCCAGAAAAAGAAGAGAAAAATAAAGGGTCTGAGAAAATATTTGAAGAGATTATACTGGAAAACTTCCCTCACATGGGAAAGGAAATAGTCACTCAAGTCCAGGAAGCACAGGGAGTACCATATATGATAAACCCTAGGAGAAACACGCCAAGACACATATTAATCAAACTAAAAAAATTAAATTCAAAGAAAAAATATTAAAAGCAGCAAGAGAAAAACAAACAAAAAATTAACATACAACGGAATCCCCATAATGCTGATTTTTCAGCAGAAACCCTGCAGGCCAGAAAGGAGTGGCAGGATATACTTAAAGTGATGAAAGAGAAAAACCTACAACCAAGATTACTCTACCCAGCAAAGATCTCATTCAGATTTGAAGGAGAAATCAAAAGCTTTCAGACAAGCAAAAGCTAAGAGAATTCAGCACCACCAAACCAGTTTTACAAAAAATGCTAAAGAAACTTCTCCAGGTGGGAAACACAAGAGAAGAAAAAGACCCACAAAAACAAACCCAAAGCAATTAAGAAAATGGGAATAGGAACATACATATCGATAATAACCATGAATGTAAATGCATTAAATGCCCCAATCAAAAGACACAGACTGGCTGAATGGATACAAAAACAAGACCCATATATATGCTGTCTACATGAGACCCACTTCAGACGTAGGGACACATACAGACTGAAAGTGAAGGGATGGAAAAAGATATTCTATGCAAATGGAAATCAAAAGAAAGCTGGTGTAGCAATACTCATATCAGATAAAATAGACTTTAAAATAAAGACTGTTACAAGAGACAAAAAAGGACACTACATAATAATCAAGGGATCAATCCAAGAAGAAGATATAACAATTGTAAATATTTATGCATCCAACATAGGAGCACCTCAGTACATAAAGCAAATGCTAACAGCCATGAAAGGGGAAATCGACAGTAACATAATAATAGTAGGGGACTTTAACACCCCACTTACACCAATGGAAAGATCATCCAAACAGAAAATAAATAAGGAAACACAAGCTTTAAATGACACAATAGATCAGATAGATTTAATTGATATTTATAGAACATTCCACCCAAAAGTGGCAGAATACACCTTCTTCTCAAGTGCACATGGAACATTCTCCAGTATAGATCACATCTTGGGTCACAAATCAAGCCTCAGAGAATTTAAGAAAATTGAAATCATATCAAGCATCTATTCTGACCACAACACTATGAGATCAGAAATCAATTACAGGAAAAAAACCTGTAAAAAACATAAGTACATGGAGGCTAAACATTGTGCTACTAAATAACCAAGAGATCACTGAAGAAATCAAAGAAAAAATTAAAAAAAATACATAGAAACAAATGACAGTGAAAACATGATGACCCAAAACCTATGGGACACAGCAAAAGTAGTTCTAAGAGGGAAGTTTATGGCAATTCAATCTCACCTCAAGAAACAAGAAAAATCTCAAATAATCTAACCCTAAACCTAAAGAAATTAGAGAAAGAAGAACAGAGAAAACCCAAAGTCAGTAGAAGGAATGGATCATAAAGACCAGAGCAGAAATAAATGAAACAGAAATGAAGAAAACAATAGCAAAGGTCAATAAAACTAAAAGCTGGTTCTTTGAGAAGATAAACAAAATTGATAAACCACTAGCCAGACTCACCAAGAAAAAAAGGGAGAGGACACAAATCAATAAAATTAGAAATGAAAAAGGAGAAATCACAACTGACACTGCAGAAATACAAAAGGATTATAAGAGACTACTACAAACAACTATATGCCAAGAAAATGGACAACCTGGAAGAAATGGACAAATTCTTGGAAAGGTACAATTTTCCAAGACTAAGCCAGGAAGAATTAGAAAATATAAACAGACCTATCAAGTAATGAAATAGAAACTGTAATTAAAAATCTTCCAACGAACAAAAGTCCAGGACCAGATGGCTTCACAGGCAAATTCTATCAAACATTTAGAGAAGAGCTAACACCGATCCTTCTCAAACTTTTCTAAAAAATTGCAGAGGGGGAACACTCCCAAATTAATTCTACAGAGCCACCATCACCCTGATACCAAAACTAGAAAAAGATATCTATGTTTCTACCCAGAGATAGCATCAGATTCCACAGGTTAAGTGTTTGGTCCCACAAGACTGTCCTCCACTTCAGATGCCAGTCATAAGTCTTGGTTTTACCTGTTCTTCTGACTAACTGGCTCTAAATTATAGGTTCCCAAGGACCCCTTCTAGGGTTCGATTAATTTGCTATAGCAGCTCACAGAACTCAGGAAACCTATTTACTCACCAGCTAATTGGTTTATTACAAACAGCACTAAACAGTATGAATCAACAACCAAATGAAAAGATACATTGAGCAAGAACCTCAGACAAAGGAGGAGCAAGAACCTCAGACAAAGGACTTCTGTCCCATGAAGTGTGGGGCTCAGGATGGTAGCACATGGCAGCATTCTGGTTCACCAACTTGGAAGCTCTCCAAACCCATCCTTTTGGGATATTATGGAGGGTTCACACCTAGGCATGGCTGAATAAATCACTGGCCATTGGTGACTGATTGAAATTCCAGCCCCTCTTCTCTCCCAGGAAATCAGGGGACGGGTCTGAAAGTTCTAAGCCTCCAGTTCCCCTGGTAACCAGCCCTATCCTTTGGTTACCTAGGAGCTTTCCAGAAGTCACTTCATTAACATAAAAAAACACATTTATAGCTCTCATCACTTAGGAAATTCCAAGGGTCTTAGGATCTTTGTACCAGAAACAAGGACAAAGACTAAGTATATATTTTTTATTATAAGTCACAATACCACAGGAATTAAGTACATTTTCATATTTCCATTGGCCATTGGGGATCCTTATTTGGAAAATGCCTGTTCAAGACTTTGGACCATTTTTCTTTTGAGTAGTCTGCATTTTCATATTGACAAATAGAAGTATTTTAAATATTCTAGATGCAAGGTTTTTATCGGATACTATGAATATCTTTTCCCACTCTATGGAATTTTCGCACTGTTAACAGTGTCTTTCAATGAATAAAATTTCTTAGTTTTAATATAGTATAATGTATCAATTATATTCTTCTTTATGGTTGGTGGTTGTGTGCATTAAAGGAATCTTTGCCTACCATGATGTCGTGAAAATATCCTCTTATATTTTCTAAAATCTTATTGTTCTACCTTTTACCTTTCAAGCTATGATCCATCTGGAATTAATTTTTACATATAGTGTGAGGTAGGGGTGAAGATTCATTGTTTCATATGGCTATCCAGTTGACCTAACACATTATTATTGAAAATTTTATTGCATTTCCATATAAATTTCAAAGGAAACTTGTCCATTTCCAGAAAAAAATATTCTGCTAGAGTTTTAATTGAAATTTCCAAAAAAATCTATAGATCGATTTGAGTAGAATTAACATCTTTATAAGTTTGTCTTCCCATTTTTGAACATGACTTATTTAACCATTTATTTAGGTCTTCTTTAATTTCTACAGATAATGTTTTGTAGCTTTTATTGTAGAATTTTGCATATCTATTACTAGACTTTTTTGAATTTTTATGCTATTATAAATATTACTGTTTATTTTAAATTTTCACTTATATCTGTTTGTACAAAAATAGATTTTTGATTGATTTTTATCCAAGTATTTTGTTGAATTCACTATTAACTCTAATAATTTGTCTATAGATCATTGTTTGTACAGAGGCTTACCATATCTGAACCATTATCATTTTATTTCTTCTAATTTTTATACTTTCTTTTGGTTTCTTTTTCTTATTTATTGCACTTGCAATGGTCACTAGTTCAGGGAAAACTTTTAATATTCCACAAATAAAATTGTATTTGCTTTTAGTTATTTTTTAAGATACTATTTATTAGAATAAGGCAACTTCCTTCTATTAATTTACTGTTTTTTAATCATTAATGAGACAGAATTGTATCCAGTGCTTTTATTGCCTCTCTCAAAATTATATAATTTTCTTGTTTTCTCCTCCTATGGTGAATTATGATAAATGATTTTTGAAGTTTAAACATTGCTGAATAAATGGAATAAACTCCATTTGGTCCAGGATAGATTATACTTTTCATATATTACTGGATTATATTTGCTAACATTTTATTAATTATTTTTGTTTCATGTTTATAAGAGACATTAGTCTTAACTTCCCTTGTAATGTCCATGTCAGGGTTTGTAATCCAGGTAATAATTTTTTTTAATGAATTATGAAATGTTCACACTTTTTCTATTCTGTGGAAGAAATTTTGCAAAATTGATAATGCTTCTCTAAATAATTTAGAAGTTACTGATGAAATTATCAATGCCTAAAGAAGTTTATTTTTAAATTATTATTTTGTATTTAAATCACACTCTTCTTTAGTAGATATAGGGATATTTCAATTTTCTATTTCTTCTTTTTTAATATTGGTAAACTTTTTATTTTTTCAAGGGTATATTAGTCAAAACCTACTGTAATAATGCTAAACAACTTTATAACTGAGTGGCTTGCCACAGGCTTTTGTTTTGTTGTTGATTTTCACAGATGTGTAGGTTCTGCTGAACTCAGCTGGGGTGCCTCCCCACTTGTACGTAAAGTTCAGGTCAGCTCCACAAGCCTTATTCAGTCTACACAGGGCGTTCTTCAGTGGATAGGAAAAGTACAAGAGACAAAACCAAGCCATGCAAACAAATTTAAAGCTTCTGCTCACTAACTGTCAGCTCAACTTTCATTGGCCAATTCAAGGCACAAGGCCAAGCCCGAAATCCACGTGTAGGAACAAGAGGGTGGACTAGGTCAAGTGTGAGAAGAGAAAGATCAGCTGTCTCCAGGCAGGAAATTATTCTTTTCATCAAAATTTTCTAAATTATTATCACAAAGTATTTAACATATCATATTATTACATCTTTACTATATTAAAATTTGTTGATGCTATCTACCTTTTCATTTCTGATCCTGTCAATCTGTGCCTTTCTTCTCTCTCTATTTACTTTTCCAGTTTTGTAAGTTCTGTCAATTTTATTATTCTTTCCAAATACCAACTTGCAGTTTTGTTAATTTTCTCTGATGCTTGTCTTTTAAATATTTCATTAACTTTTACACTTTTCCTTAACCCTTGCCTCTACTTTCCATGAATTTAACTCGCCATTGTTTTTCTTTTTATTGAGATATAATTGACATACAGCACTGTACAAGTTCAAGGTGTACAGCATAATGATTTGATGTACATATATTGTGATAGGGTTAATGTCAGGGAGGGGGAAATTTCCCTCTCTACTCCTCTTGAATTCTTGTGGCTGCACTTATAATAAAACTGACACAAGGCAGGTTAACAGGAGAAAAAGAAAAAAATAATAATTTACGCACACAGAGATCTTATAGAAATGGGACTTAGGAAGTGGCCAACGCTGGCAGCTTTTATACTATTTAGACAGAATCCCAATAAATTTGTGAGCAATAGGCCACCTGTCTTTATAAACTGTTTTATTGGAGCACAGCCATGTCCATTCATGTACATACTGTCTATCCCTGCTTTCACCTACAATGACAGAGTTAAGTAGTTGTGCAGAGACCATATGACCTGTGTATATAATAAGGAACTCATAGGTTTAAATATATTTGATAAATTTAAATCCAATGAAAAGATATCAGGCATACCTCTTTTTTACTGTGCTTTGCTTTATAGCACTTTACAGATATTGTGTTTTTTACAAATTTACATTTGTGGCAACCCTGTGTCAAGCAAGCCTATAGGCACCATTTTTTTTCCAACAGCATTTGTTCAGTTTGTGTCTCTGTGTCACGTTTTGGTAATTCTCACAATATTTCAAGTTTTTTCATTATTGTTATATTTGTTATGGTGATCTGTGATCAGTGATCTTTTTTTTTTTTTTCCGTACTCGGGCCGCCCACTGTTGCGGCCTCTCCCGTTGCGGAGCACAGGCTCCAGACGTGCAGGCCCAGCGGCCACGGCTCACGGGCCCAGCCGCTCCACGGCACGCGGGATCCTCCCGGACTGGGGCACGAACCCGTGTACCCTGCATCAGCGTGCGGACTCCCAACCACTGTGCCACCAGGGAAGTCCCGATCAGTGATCTTTGATGTTACTATTGCAAAAAGATTATTACTCACTGAAGGCTCAGACGATGGTTAACATTTTTAGCAATAAACTATTTTTTAATTAAAGTATTATGTTTTTAGACATAATGTTACTGCACATTTTATAGACTACAGTAATGGTATAAACATAATTTTTACATGCATTGCAAAACCGAGAAACTCATGTGACTCACTTGATTGCAATGATTGCTTTGTTGTGGTGGTCTGGAACAGAACCCACGATATCTGCAAGGTATCCTCAATGAAGCAAAAATTGCTCTGTCTTTGGCTACTGAGAGCCTCTTCAAGGGCTTTGCCTCCAAAGTCATTTCAACAGGACCCCAGATGTTCACACCCATCTTCTATTTCTTCTGCCCCAGACTTAGAATCAGCTACTTTTCCAAGAAGTTCTGCTTTCTTTTAGCAGGAAATCATAATTTAAAACAATCTGAGCAATATAAGTGCTCTTTTATTTGGTTGTTCATTTTCTATAGGCCTTCAAGAGACATGTAATATATATTTTACCCAGCATATATATATATATATATTTTTTTTTTTTCTGCAGAAGTGTAGTTCAGGTTATTTAGCCTGACATACTTTTAAAAAATGAAGTCTACTGCACCTTGTTTAACTTAAATTGTCATGCTCTATTTCTACAGCATAGATAGCAATCTAAGTTTAATACGCATGGCTAAATCAATTTTTTAAGTCAATCCTCTATTTGTGAACAGTTAGGGTTTTTTTTTCTTCAAAATATTAGATTTGTATAAGCAGCACTTTCTATGACTAAATCTTGGTATATAATTCTAATGATTTTCATAGTTCAAGTTTCTCTAGGTGGAATTGCAGGTTCACATTTTCTGAGTATTTCAACAGTTTTGAAATAGATTTCAAGTCTGTGTGCATGTGTGTGTGTGTGAGTGTGTGTGTGTGTGTGTGCGTGCGTGTGTGTGTGTGTTTTCTATTTTACTTAACAGTAGAGGGTAGAGAGGATACTGACCATGGGACATGGTATTCTAATATTTTTCACTGTAAATTAATGGGTATCGGTAGAATCTGGTTTATCAGTATGTATAACAGGAACTTAGTCAGTATAGTAGATGTCCCTAGAAACTAATTAGCAGGGAGCAAACTGATAGAACTCACTTCCTCAATCTTTAACAGGACGAAGGAAACCTCAGATCTGAGTTGATCATGTTACATGAGGCTCAGCCTTGAACAGCCCGAGGATACCCAAGACATGGACATCTGGGTAAAGATGGGCAAGAACTGGGGCAAAAACAGATGAGAGGAATATGCTGAAATAGCCCCTGTAGTGTAGAGGCTGCAGACAGTTGTGGAAACTAAGATTACCCTCTCCCTCCTCATCTGCGTCCCTGTCTGCCACCAAGAGAGAGCCTAGAGGCATCACCCCCTCTTCCCATTTACAACATTTTCTCAATAACCAATGAACTATGTTGCTTAGTTGCACTTAGTTGCTTCTGGGTACAAGCAGGATAAGGACCTCTCTTTGTCCTTGGCGAGGAGCCCTGGCTCCGGGTGTGAAGAAAGGAGCAGTTTTGTTGGGAAGAGGGAGGCATGGACTCTCCATCTGATGGCCATTTCACAAGGTGGACGTCACAAGGGAAGGGGGTAAGGCATTAACACAGCTGGCAACCCACAGTGTTAAATCGTCCGTAAAAGCGGTTGTTAAAACCAGAAAAAAGAAAAAGAAAACGCAGCCTTCTGCAGACACTCCACGGCTGCTTATTCAGGAATTTCACAAAAGCCCAGGCCCGGTAATGAGGCCTCTGCTCCTGCCCCGCGTGGGTCCGGCTCAGCGTGAAGGGCAGACCACGTGATCCCCGCACAAGGAGGCCTAATTGATGAAGTTTTAATGCTCAAATGGATCTCTGGTTGCAGGAGTTTCAAGGGACCGCCGCCAGTTAGGGTTCTGAGGTAAGGGGAAATTTTTACACTTCATTCCCAGAGCTCAGCTAATGACTGTTATGAAATGAAAACTAATTTAGGAGAGAATGGAAAAGGGGAGGAGAAGAAGGCCTCTGGGCCAAATTCTGAAATCTGATCGTCCCTTCCTAGGAGGAGACAGGAGAGCACAATGCCCCAGGAATACCTTTTGCTCCTTCAACGCTGAAGACTAGTCAGTGTGTTTCAGTTCAGATGGTGGATGGGGCATCTGGTTCTAGAAGGTGACATTAATCAGAAAAGCAAATGCCTTACGATGCTGGAGTGGCCTCTCCATCAGCTGTAAGGGCCTTCCCCCATGGCGTGGAAGCAGATAGACTGGTTCAAATCTTGCCTCAGCCACTGAATAGCTCTGGGCAAGTTTCTTCCTTCTCTAAGCCTTATTTTCATCAGCTGTGAAATTTGGGGTGAATTGGTGCCTTCAGCATTATTGCAAAGATTAGAGGAAATAATAACCACATGCAACTAGCCTGGCACACAACTGGGGGTCAGGCCACTCCACCTCTTCAGGACCACTTCCCTTTTGCTGTGACTGATGGCAGGTGAGCTGGTGTTCTGTCTGAATACTCACCACCACCATCGCCACAACTGACTATTTTTTTAATTTTCATAAATATATTTATTATTTGTATCTCAAGAAATTCTGAGTTTATACAAAGATACCAGATAATCTAATAAATCTTCAAGGAGAATACTTCTTAATCTCCGTAAGAAATAACATATTTGATTCTTTTTGTTGTTGCTTAGGTTTAATCTATGCACATTATTAAAGGAACAAAACTGTGAAACATTGAAAGACTTTTAAGCTTCCCACACTCCAGGCACCACGCTGAATGTGGATGAGCTCTTGTTACCCTCTTAGCATCTGGGACACAGAGGGGAGTAGTTCCCTATTCATACCCCCCCCATCCCCTTCCTATCATTTGTTCCCTCCTATTCCTGTCCCTTCCCTCCTTTCCTGGGCAGGACAAGGGGTAAACTTCCCGTAAACCCGGATTCTAATTGCCAGGATTGGTTGTGGGGCTTCTGCTTTTTGGGGACATGAAACACAGGGCTCAGCACTGTTCTAATGAAAGTGAGTCCAAGAACAAGGGAAGGTCTGAAATAACAAAGAGAAAATGTGAGAAGGTCGAGATCTGAGGTTAAAAAGTCTGCAGCATACTTGGCCCTCCTTATCTGTGGTTCCACATCCACAACCAACCTCGGTCGAAAATATTTGGAAAAAAAAGTAGAAAGTTCCAAAAGGCAAAACTTGAATTCACTGCCCTCAGGCAACTATTTATACAGCACTTACATATTAGGTATTTCAAGTAATCTAGAGATGCTTTAAAGTATATGAGAGGATGTGTCTAGGTTATATGCAAATACTACACCATTTTAGAGACAGGACTTGAGTATCTGCAGATTTTGGTATCTGAGAGGGTCCTGGAACCAACCAATCCCCCGTGGATACTGAGGGACGACTATATTCAATTGTCAGGATCCCTCAGAGGAGATTCAGGGGGAAATATTCCAAAAGGCAACCATACTCAAGGCACAGAAGTATTTATGATATGTCTGTGGCTGAGCCTGTGAGGAGGAAGGTTCTGAGGTGTTTCTGACAAAGCCGAGTTCTCAGACGCCCGCCACTGGTGGCCTTTGACTCTTCTTCCTCTGTTGTAGTTTTGTTGTGTTTTTGAGAAAATTTTCAGCCACTACAGGCCTGGGAGGTGGGCTTCTGTAATCTTTCCTCCAGGCTACACCTTTCTAGCTCCCTCTGCATTGCGGTGGTCACGAAGTCACACAGATCACCTGTGCAGCAAACTCCTTTCACACCTACATCCTTAAAAATAAACATTTAAAAAGAAGCCACCAGCCACCTTCTTATTTATCAACCATTTCTCAGGCTAGCGCCATCTAGAGTCTGCCTTTATAACTGCTGTGGAACTTTGCTTGTCAAGGTGCTGACCACCGAGGACCTCTTAAATGCTAAATCTGATGATTGCTTTTCCATCTTTATTTTATATGTCCGAGACTGCTGAGGAGAAATCCTCTCCCTTGGACCCTTGGCTGGTTTCCCTCTCACACGCTGTTCTCTCCAGTCACTTGCTCAAATAGTTTTAGGTAGCATCCTTTGGATTTATGAGGCCCCGCCCTCCCTTGACCTGGCCATGTTTATCTGTACTTATACCTCCTCAACTGGTCTTCTGATTTCCTCATCTTTGCTTTCCTGTTTCCCATCCCTTTTAAAATTTTTTGTTACACATTGTGTGAGAGTTAAAGTAGAAGACTCCCAAGTTTCTTTCCAGCCCTAAAATTCAGTGAGTTTCTAAACTCTTGAGAACAAATTTGATTTTCTTTTTTAATTCTAATTGAGGTATTGGATACTTCTTTATTCAAGTAAGATGCCAAATGAGTTATTTGTAGACCCAAATACATAACAACTAGAATAAAAAGAAAATTTTCTGTAAATTCCCTTAAGACCATAGGTCCTGAACTATGTTTCCTCTCTGTTTGGAGTCCATAAAAGTCTTTAAATGTATTTTTTATATTTCCCCAAATTTCTGAAAAGAATATTAACATTTGGGGGTGGTGGAGTTGTGGCTTTCAGCATTTGACTAAAATTGTATCAACTCGGTGTAATAAAAGAGCCTAGCTATTCAGAAAAATGTTGGGGTACTTGTGGTAATGATTACCCCAATGCTGTCTTCCAAACTTCTCCTTAGTTTCCCATTTCTCCTATATTATTATTATTATTATCATTATTTTGATAACTTCCAGGGCTTCCTTTTGAAGCTCCCAGTGTTTCTTTACTTGACATCTCATTCCCGTTCCATGGTTGCAATTTTTCTTACATGAAAGCAGAGAGATAAGAGGATTTTTTTTTCTCGTTGCATCATCTCTTTTTTTTCTGGACCATATTTATTTATTTTTCTTCTGGTCTCTATTTTTCATGTTACAAACTATCCTTAGATGTTTCGCAGTCCTCAATTTCCAGCTCTTATTTTCAGAGTCATTCTTACAAAACTCATTGGAAGCTCTGAGTGTGTGGCACACAGTCTTGGAGGGATCTGGCCAGACCAGTATGTGGGAAAACCTCTCCTGTCAGTTTCCATAGGTCTTTCTTCTTGGCAGGGTCAGATTCCCCAGAGAAGACTACTAGTCTCCTGCTTAGTGGTGAAGAGTTGTTTGCCAGCCTTCTTGGAGCTGAATTGAAAAATAGTATAAGGTTGTCAGTATCCAGGACTTACACATGCTCTCGAGTCCTCTGTTTTTAGTACACTGAGTCCTGCCCTAATTGTGCCAGGTGCCCACCAGAACAGACAGCTGCTGTTGTATTCTCTCAAAAGACAAATCTCCAGTATTGGACTCGGGCAAGGGAAAGACTGTCAGCAAGCTAATCGGGTTGGGAGAGGATCTGACTGCTTCTTAAAGCAATTTTCAACCAGTCCTCATTCATTTAGCTCCTTCCCTTCAAACTGGCTTCTAGCGTGCTCGGCTCCCCCAGTTATTGAGTCTTTTGAAGATTCTGGTACAAATTGGGTTTGCTCCTGGCTTTCCCTCCTCATTTGGGATTCAATTTTCTCAAGCCTCAAAGATATTTTCCTCACTGTCCGTCTGATTTGCACCATTTGGAATTTCATTACTGTTTTCTTCTTTCATATCTTTGGTGGGTTTGCATTAGAGTTATTTTAGTGAGATTTCAGGAGGGAATAGAAGTCGCTGCACGTGGCCCATATATCATCTTACCCCATCCTCTCTGATTTTCAATTCACCTGAATTAGTAGTACACGTCACATCAGCAGTACCATTTTTGAGGGTCTTCATTCCTGAAGATATCTTTGTTTAGTTCTTAGACTTGAATGATAATATGGCTGGGAACAGTACTTTTTAATTGTCATTGAAAAATTATTTTTCCTCATTACTTTAGAGATAATCTCCATTGTCTTCTTGAAACAAGTGGTGCCAGTGATACCTCTTATTTCCATCTTCTTCTCATTCCTTTGTAGGTTATCTTCTCAATCTCTGTAAGCTACCAGGATTTTCTTCATCCTTTAGTCTTCTGAAATTTCTCTACTTTCTCCTTCTCAATTTGATGTTACATATATGCTAGAAGTTTTCAGTCTGTCCCCCATGGCTCCTAACTTTTCCTGCATTGAGGGATTACTCCTCACCTAGCTGTGCCGTGTCACTAGCTGGCTCCACAGCTGTGCGCACTCTGTTCATTTCCTTAACATGTTGGCATTGCCTTTTCATTTAGGTACCTTTACTTGTGCTTAAATGCCTCATGCCATGAATCCTGTCATATCAGGCTGATGTATGAAAGATATCTCTATTTATTGATCTCTGTGGAAATGTCTCTCTTTACGATGCTGCTTTTCCTCAGATGTTG
Organism: Aethalodelphis obliquidens; assembly: GCF_003676395.1. Taxonomy (NCBI): domain Eukaryota; kingdom Metazoa; phylum Chordata; class Mammalia; order Artiodactyla; family Delphinidae; genus Aethalodelphis; species Aethalodelphis obliquidens. The sequence goes on along the minus strand of NW_020838026.1, from coordinate 6,399,642 downwards.
ATGTCTCGCTGTGGATTGACTTTTTTTCCTATCTTAAAAGGTTGGTTTTCTGTGATGATGGGAAGGTATTGCTACTGGGTAGATTCTCAGGTAGCCACTCTGGTGAGACGATGTTACTGCTCTCCTTTGTGTCCAGGTAGGGGACACTGCTCCGCCTCTCCAGCCCTGCCTTTGGTGGTACCTGGTACCTGAGTAAGGGGGCAGGAGGAGGATGGAGGGAGAGGCCAAACTCCCAGGTTATTCTTTCTGTTGTTCTCCAGCCAAATACCCACTGGTCTCCTTGCCTCTTGCTTTTTGTATCCACCATTGTAGAGCAACAACTCTCCACCTGTTCCCACCTGCCTATTAACCCTCCTCTGAATGAGTTTCGGATTTGGTATCCTCCTTTGGTCTAATCCAACCTGCATTCCATTATTGAGAGATTCTTCAAACTGTCTGGCCTATTGACGACACCCCTTCTCATTTTCTAGTACTATTACAGATTTTTAAAATAAATATTTAAAAATAAATATTTTCTGTAATTTCTATGGATTTGTGTAGAAGTGTATCCTGTTGCTTGTTTCATGTCAGCATCTTTCACCCATGTGAATATCTTTATTCACAAACATCTTCCACAGTCACTCTTCTGCCTACTTTAATTTGGCCCCCATTTCATTACATCACCCAAACTGCCCTTGCTAAGGTGACCAATAGCCTCTATATTGAAAAATTCAAGGAAAATCTCATTAGACTCTTCAGCAGGCTCTAACTTAAGTCACAGCAGCTTCACTCTTTTCTCTTAGCTCTTGTGACATCATGGTGTCTTTATTTCCCTCCTTTGTCTCTTTATTTCCCTCCTTTCTCTCTGGTTGCTCCTTCTCAGTCTCTCCTGCCAGTGCCTCTGCCCCTGGGAGATCTGCGTGAATGTTGGAAAACTTCAGGGCTCAGTCCTGAGACTTCTTTCTTCTCTCCTGGTGGCTTCATTTACTGAAATAGCTTTAAATCCCATCTAGTACATGATAGGATTGCTCCAAAGGAGGGAAAAAACCCTACATATATATGTAGGATATATATACTTGTTCCTCAGTGTCTGTGGGGGATTGGTTCCAGAACAAATCTGCAGAATCTGCAGATAACCTAAGCACATTATCTCCTATACTTTGAATCATCTCTAGATTACTTATAACACCTAATACAATGTAAATGCTATGTAAATAGTTGTCTGCACATGGCAAATTCAAGTTTTGTTTTTTGGGAACTTTCTGAAAATTTTTTTTTTCCCAAATATTTTTGATCTACAGTTGGTTGAATCTGCAGATGCTGAACTTGTGGATATGGAAGGCCAGGGGTGTGTGTGTGTGTGTGTGTGTGTGTGTGTGTGTGTGTGTGTGTGTG
>NW_020838026.1:6364449-6398258 GCF_003676395.1 Aethalodelphis obliquidens | reverse complement strand
GTGTGTGTGTGTGTGTGTGTGTGTGTGTGTGTGTGTGTGTGTGTGTGAATAAAACATCTTGGGTCTTTCTTCTGTGGTTCAACAGTCAACTTAAATATTCAAATGTCTATGACATGTGACTTTCCCCAATTCTTAATACCAGTACCCTGGTACAGGTCTTCAAGCTTATTGTCACAGGCTGGTTTCCTAGAGGCAGACCCTGAGACTGGAGATTAGCAATTAGTGCACAGGTCATTTATCAGGGAGTTTTTTTGGGATCAACACCTTGGGGCTGAGCAGAAGGAAGGAGGACTGGGCAGAAAGAGAAGCTGGGCCACAGTGCGGTCCTAGTGGAGGCTTCAGGGACCCCTGAGGGAGCTGTAGAGCTGGGATGGTCCTTCAGCTTTGTCCCAAGTCAGGGTGGGGAAGCTGGGCCTTTGCACCCACCCTGAACAGTCATTAGATGTGAGTTGCTCCTGGGAGAATGTGTGGCCTTGGCCACAGCAGTTTTCTCAGCCAAGGCCTTCCTCGAAGAAGCTGACAGCTGAGGCCTGTCTCCTGGCAGCTCTGTCAGCTGCTGCGGGCATAAGTTCTTCGTCCCTGAAGAGGGATCAGGACAACACAGCATAGCATACACCACACCCTTTTTGAATCATTGAATCAACCTCCTAACTGATTTTCCCCAACCCATCCATTCTCACACAACTGCTAAAGTGAAACTTTTATAAAAAGATACTTTGTTATAACATCTCAGTGGCTTCCTCATTTCAGTGGCTTCCATTGCCTTCCAATTACAGTTGAAGCTATTAACAATATGGTATAAAGTTCCCTCACATTTTGTCGCTTACATACTTCACACGCCTCAGCTTCCACCACATCCATGTTCCAGCTCATCTCCAAATGCTTGTTCTCCTGAACATTGCGCTGTTGTTCACGTTCTTGTGATTTGAACTTTCTGTTGTCTCTGGTACCAATGAGATCCTCTTCCTCTCCACCTACTTCTCTTCTATTCCTTCCCTTCACATTCAGCTTGGGCATCATCTCCCCTGGTAAATCTCACCTAAGTTCCCCAGCTGCTCAAATTCCCTCATTACACTGAAATCTCCTCAGGGTGGGGGGTTAAGTCTTTTTCAACGTTGTATCCTCAAGTCTAGAGCAGTAACTGTAAGAGGTTCAGGGTCACCAATTACAGTGTGGGCATTTCCTCCTGCACATCTTTTTTTTTTTTTTTTTTTTGAATTACAAAGCTACTTTTAATACTTTGGGGTGAGCACCACAGGAATAAAAAAACAAACACTGGGGAGGGGTAACCCCCTCACGCCCAGGAGTGGCCCAGGGTGAGAGAGGCCACCTGAGGGGAAGGAAGCACACAAGGGACTCGCTGCAGACTCAGGGCAAAGGGAATGCCATGGGTGCTGGGAGCTGTGAGCACTACAGGAGAAAAGGAGAGCATGGTGAGACTGGGTCCAGCCACACAGGCAGAGGGCAAGAGGGTTGGAGGCCTGGTATTCTCTGATACCAACTAGATATCCTGGATCTATGCCGCCTACCCAGAGGTGGCATCAGAGTACAGGCTGAGGGCTCAGTCCTGTGCGCCCCCCCCCCCCCCCCCCAACACTTCAGATACCATTCACAAGCCTAGGTTGTCATCTGTGCTTCTGACTGACCAGTTAAAGCATGGAGGTTCCCACAACCCACAACCCCCTCCTTGGGCGCCATTAATTTGCTGGAGTGGCTCACAGAACTCAGGAAACCCATTTACTCACTAGAATACCAATATATTACAAGCGATATTAAAGGATGTAGGTCAGCAGCCAGATGAAGGGACACAGAGTGTGAGGTCCTGAAGGAAGGAGCATCTGTCCCCGTGGAGTTTGGGGCCAGCACGGCAGCACACGGATGTGTTCTGCTTCCCCAAGCTGGAACCTCTCTGAACCCCTTCCTTTTGTTTTTTGATGAAGGCTTCATTACATAGGCATGACTTATTAATTATTGGCCATTGGTGATTGAGTCAATCTCTAGCCTCTCTTCCCTCCCTGAAAATCAGGGTGTGAGGCTGGAAATTCCACTCCTCTGCTCATGGTGGGTTCCTCTGGCAACCAGCCCCCACCCTTAGAGCATCCTTAGATGTTTTTCAAAAGTCACCTGATTAACATTAAACCCAGTAGTTTATGGATTGTATAACAAGACACCCATTTCACCTTTATGGCTCTGAAGCTCTTCAGAAACTGAGGACAAGTAACCAAATATTATAACAGAAGATGTTCTCATTGCTCTTACCACTCAGAAAATTCCAAAGGTTTCGGGAGCTGTGAGCCAGCAATCTTGGATGAGGAATAAATATATGTGAAAAAATATACTTTGGTTATCTGAATGACCAAATATATGTGTCACATAAATCACAATATCACAAATTGATAGAAAGCACATATCTCAGAAATATTTGTCGAGCTAATCAGCACGTGAATAAAGATGTCATAACAACTGTGAGTCCAGAGGGTAAGTTAGCAGGGAAACGGGCAATGTGATGTTTCTCCTCAGATGGCTCATTTGTGCTTGAACAAATGGAGCAGACAGAGCAACTCTTCCCAAAGACAGACCCTGCAGAGATTTCAGTCCCCTGTGGGAAGCACATTACAGTGAGAAAAGATACTGGATTTTGAGCAACAGAATTTGGTATCAATTCCTCCCTTTCAATTTATTAAGAATGCGATTTGGCAAGTAAGTTAACATCCCTGGACCAAGCTATACCAATATGGGTTGGATGACATCATCCTTAAAGTCTATAAAATGAGATGATTGGATTTTCTGTCAAGCAAATGTCTGATTGTCCTCTGGAAAGTCCCACTCTGAACTCAACTTTAAATTGCAGATTCCTGCCTAATAATTTTATCTGACAGTCCTGGAGCACTTTTCTCTCCACCCAACCAGTCTGCCCCAGCCTGAGACCACATACACCTCTGCATTCCAGACAGTCCCTTTACCCATGGAGGAGGCCCTGGACCCATCCTGTGATGGCCTGAGCCACCTTAGGTCCCAGGAAGAGTAGGCAAAATGTCTGTAGACATCACTGTCACCAAGAACACTCTGGATGACTCTGGAATTTATGGACAATTGAAGACTCTCTTTCCCAAGATAATCTTATACCTGCTAGAGCCCCACAGCATCTGTGTGGAAACTAGCATGCACTGGGGACTCAGCAGAATTTGATTCCCTCCCATAATAAATGGAAGATGGGAAATTTAGAAACCCATATTACTGAAACATTCATTGTTATTTTTCTTACTCAAAGAATTTCTTTAAAATAAATGAACATATATTCCCCAACTCAGTGTGCAAATTTTTGACCACTATATTGTAATGTGTATGAAACACAGATTCTCTCACCTGTAAATTGTAATTTCTGCTTTATTTTACAGATGGGGAAATAGAGGCACAAAAAACTTCTGTGCCTTGCCTAGTGTCTCAATGTTTGTTATGATGGAGATGATCTCAACAAACTGAAATGTACTGTGCTAAGGGGCATACATCCCTTTCCTTAGACTTTTTTTCCTTCTTGGGAAGAAACAATCCTTAAATAACTTTAGTCCAGCAGATTGCAGAACATGTTTTTGGCTGCATATTTTGAATATCACATCAGACCACAATTCTGGTAAAGAGAAAAGTTATGGGGAAATAAAATTCTGCCTCTGATTCACTTGATGTTACTAGAGCAATAGATTGCGGGGTCCTCAGATTGCCCACAAGGGCCATTGCCTGTGTTTGAGAGGATCTGTGTCTAACGAAAGGATCATCTACCATGTGGCTGTGCCTGAGGCTGAGGGGTGGCATGTCACAATGTCGCTTACCTTTACCTGTAAGTATCTCTATATTGGTCTGTATCTGGTTCTGCCAAGTGTGTGATGGTGATGTATGGATGCAGAAACTGTTTGTACCTGTAGAGGTGAGCCAAGAATATGGCCATGGTCAATAACCTTTAGAAATAGAGAATAGAGAACTGGTAGCCCTAAATCTGAGACCTTATTCTATGTATGTATGTATGTATGTATGTATGTATGCATGTATGTATGTATGTATGTATCTATCATCACAATTATCTATCACACACACACACACACACACACACACAACCATAGTTAAGGCTGTGACAGGGTTGACATCCACAAAATGGACATAATAAATAATGTAGATGCCATTGTCCCTGGCTCATGGTAGGTGATATTACTAAACTGATGCTCAAGAGAAGGGATCATAAACCCCAGGTTAATAACAGTGCCCAGAAGAGACACAGTTATTAAATGAGAGTGTTTGGGAGAAGGGACCAGGAAGGTAATCCTTCTGTAAGAAAAAGAAAGCCTCACATAACCCTGACCAGGCTACAGTGAGAGTATTAGCTTTTGGCAATGTCCTCTGAGATCATGAATGAAAGGTCTGAGATAAGTAGCAATTACAAAAACAGGAGTGCGTGCTCCATGTAAGGCATCTCATGCATTAGAGATGTTTAATAACATCTTTACTGTGTCTCTCCAGTACACAAAGTCTAGAATTCCCAAATTAGCCATTGAGGTTTCAAAAAGCTTTCCCAGGCACCTTTATTTCCATTTATTAGTATGCTAGCTAGATGACTCTTTTGTGCTGTCCATTTTGTAGAAAGACAATGCTTCTGTGTGTATTATATGGCTAAGAGGCCGATGTGTTACATGAGGTGAAATTACCCGAGGCATGCTTCGGCTCCTAGGCTGTTGATTTGATGTATTCCTAACAGCACAATCCGTGTAGGGAATATTCCAGCAGGTTGTGGGAAAGAGACACCCAGAGAACAGGCCCTTCCTCTGCCTCCCACCTCCCTGCTGGGAATCAGGATACTTTGTTTTAATTACACTTAATATCTATTGCTTCAACAACCCTTAGTTGGCTGTGATTAAATATTGATGGTGTTCGTTCAGTTTGGGCTTCCCTCTTACTTTTTTACCTTTGCTATGGTTGTGTTTTCTCTGGAGAAAGGGTGTTCCTTACATTCTCCAAAGAAATATACACAAATGCAGCTAGAACCCTAATATTTTGTTCTTTTAAAGAATCGGATTAAGACATCCTTACCAGTGCCACCACCTGTCAGTATCCTCATTCTGTACCGTGCTAACCAAGATCTGTGCTTCAAAGTGACCTTCTTGGTCCATCTATTTTTGTGTCTTGTGTTTGTAGGCTAGCACAGTGCCTGGCACAGAGCAGACAATCAGTAACACTTTAGTTAATTCAATCAGATGAAAACTATCCAGCATCCTTCTTCTCTCTTCATTTGTCATTATTCATATAGAGATTCTGCATTGTACAAATCATGGCCAGTCTAATACTTCCATCCTATTAGAGATGAGATGACTTTTCTAAATTTCATATAGATGGTTAATGGTGGTGCTGGGGCTGAGATCCAGGAGTCCTTCAGCTTCAGATCCATATAGCTGAGGTCTAAGCTATTTATTTCTTTACCAATTCAGCATTGATTTCCCTGATTAGTTGCACTCTATAAAATGGCATGCCTGAATACCCAATTGCCTAAAAAAAAGAATGGGGGGGGGAAAAAAAAGAAACTCTTGAAGCTGGCCCATCCATTTGAAGCATAGATTGAAACTAATTTATCGGGAAAATGGTGTCTCCAAATAATTCACAGCACTATCTGTTCCTAGCGAGTGTAAACAAACCAGAGCGGTAATGAATTCTTGGTGGTTACTTAAATCAGCCTCCAGGGGAGAAGCAAAATGATTTGTTTAGTGGATTCCTGCTGTGTTGCCTGACTGTCCAGAATTGAGGTCCAGTAGCCAGAGGGGTGCAGGGGATGGAGAACTAAATCTTAAGCTTCCCATGGTCCATAAATATCTGGTGCAAAGACAGGGTGGAACGATGTGCTGCCCCACTGAGATGGTCTGAGTGAAGGTTTGACAGGGTTGTGTCGAACCCTGCAAAATGAGACTCGGTTACTAGAAACCAGCCACTGACTCGCTTGAAGATGTCACGGAAAGTTGAGGAGGGAGAGACCTCACCCCCGACCACGCAAGATGGATGTGTCTCTGCCGAGCCAGGCTACCTGTCTCGAGGTACTCTGTCATCTGCAAGGGGATACTTAAGGGCTGGTCAATGTCTTTCCTTACTCACTCATCTTCCTGAGAAGGGAAGCAATTCATACCATAGGTGAGACTGGGAGAAGGAATTGTGGTGCCCCTCAGCTCCTTCCTCTGTCTCTTTTGAGTGAATCCAGTGGATCTCAATGCTGGATGTACACTGTCATCACCTAGTGGACATCTAAAAAAAAATGCTCAAATCCAGGCCCCACCCGTGAGATGAGAAGTTACTTTAGTTCATCTGGGGGTGGAGCTCTGGGCATCGATAACTTTAAAAGTTCCCCAGGTGGTTCTAAAAGACAGCCAGTCCTGAAAGCAATGAGCTAACCTGTCCCCAGGAAAATATCTTCTCCGCTCTGCTGTGTAGTATGAAGCCTACACCCGTGAAGGGCTGTTATAGGCTGACACTAGTCCCCTCAAAATTCATCTGTACCTAATCCCCAGGACCTCAGAATGTGTATTTGGAGATAAGGCCTTTAAAGGGATGATTAAGTTAAAATAAGGCCTTTAGGGTGGGTCCTAATCCAATCTGACTGGTGTCCTTATAAGAAGAGGAAATTAAGATACAAACACACACAGAGGAAAGACCACGTGAGGACACAGTGAGAAGGTGGCCATCTGCAAGCCAAGGAGAGAGGTCTTAGAATCAACCAAACCTTCTGACAGCTTGGTCATGGACTTCTAGCCCCAGGAATTGCAAGAAAATAAATGTCTGTTGTTTAAGCCACCCAGACTGTGGTATTTTGTTATGGCAGCCCTAGCGAACTAATTCAAGGGCTATATGCGATGTCTTGAGGCAACAGAAGCAAATTCGTCATTTTAAGGCGTATCGGCAAACGTGGCTGTGACGACATATTTAAGAAGGTTCCTATGTGTATTTACTGGAAGCTTCTTAAATATATTTTCTCTGTCTTTCTAATAAGAACTATCTCATAGAAATGTGAGAAAAGTGATCAGCTTTCAGCTTACAGCCCAGGACAAGGTCTTGGTCATCTTTGGCCCAACTCCTTCAGTTGCTATTAGTTATTTTTGCCCTTGAAGCTACTTCCCATCATGCCTTACACAATCCTGAGGGTCAGAGAAGCCAGCTCTAGGGAAGGTTTGAAAATACACTCAGCCTTTGTGCCAAGATCATTTTGTCCTCACATTTAATATGTGTAGTAAAAATGGAAGTAGCTTCTGTATGTTTGTATTCTGTTTATCCTAAAATCTTAAAAATGTTTACATGTAGATATCTATGAAATATTTGTATAAAAGAAGAAGGTCTTTCTCAGGATAAATTAAAAGCAAAGAGCCTGACAGCATATGCCCTCATGTTGAATGCTGCAGAAGGGCGATCACACAAAGTTCTTGTTTTGTAGAGATTTCAGGATCCATTATAACAAATTGAAAGCCATAGTTTATTTGAGGACGTTATCAATCTATTTTCCTGGGAGAGGCCATCATGTTTTCTCAGTGGAGAGTCCCAGTGGAGAGCAGAAAGAGGACCAACTGGGCTCTTTTCCTCCCTCTAGAGCTGCATAGAAAGTACCAACTCTGTGGAAGATGCTTTCTGACACTCAACCCACACAGAGAACTAAGACCGAGTTGTCTGTGCTGGGAAACGATTGTAAACAGTGTGCCAACTCCTTGCAGCAGCTCCAGCCCCTAATTCCGTAAGTGGCTGTGGATGTTTTAACCAGGCGGCAAAGCACAAGTGAGTAATCTGCTTTGCAGCTGCCATGTTATTGGGTCGACTGCGTTACCGCACATTTGCCTGCAAGGAACAGTGACGCCTAAATGAATTGCTATGATTTTTTAATACAAATAGAAGGACAAGCCCCCATGAACCCATGTTGACAACTGAGAGATGATGCATGATGATGGGGCAGGTGGTTACCTTGCTCCCCCCAGCTCCTGGAGACCGCAGATTTGGTGCAGGGAGATAAATGAGCAAGAGAGGAGCTTGAAACGGAGAAGGTTGTAGACTTTTCTCAGGCACCCAGATGAGGGAAAGGAGTTCCAATGGGCACTGACTCTGCTACAGAACAACGCAATGATCTGCAGTTGATGGTCAGCGAGGGTGGACAGATCGGATCAGCTGGTGGAAAAATTGGAAAAGGATTTGGAGTCAGAACTAAGGATTTGCTGCTAGTTCTTACTGGTAACTTAGGACATTGCCCTTGTATCTGTTTCTATTTTTGAAGACAATCATCATCTCTCATTAACTTCCAGAAAAAGACTACTTACGCTGAGAAATTAATGTGCTTTGTCAAAGCCCAGCAGAGGATGAATGTCAGGTTTGTTCAACACCATCACCTGCATACATGGTCATTTCTGCAGCTGCAACTGCTAGGGGGTGCTGGGGTGGAAATGCAGAGTCAGGATTCATCCTAAGGGGAGGCTGGGTTTGGGAACATTTTTCACTCCCTCAGTTTACCCCATCCTCATATGCATACACAATCTGTCACTCTTAGACAAAATTAGAAGAAAGTAAACAATTGTCTAAGGAAGACCTAAAGACAAAAAATAAGTCACAGATGGCAGGATGCTTAGAAGTATGTATAAGAGGAGTGAAGGTTAAGCTGTCTATATTTCCTTGGTGATGGGAATCAGATGTGACATCTTGAAGTGTAAATATCAAGAGGAGAGATGGGCATCATTGTCTTACTAATCAGAAGCCTTCACCCTATTCCTTGGGTCCTTGATGAGGGGAGACTTACGATTAGTTTTACATTATCTGAGAGTGAGCTGAATTTCTCCTTCCCATTAATTAGCAAAATTAACCTTTAAAATATTCATATGGCCAGATATTCTCTTTGAAGTATTCTCCAACTTTGTTTTTCCTTCCAGTAAGTGCTCTTCTTTTCTCTCTTTTTCCCAATTCAAACATTACCTCAAGAGAGCTTATGGAAGAGTAGGAACAAAGGAGTCTTCCTGGTTTTGGTTTTCAAAAGACTAAGCCCTTCAGAGAATAAATGATTTAAAAAGAGAAAAATAGTGTTTAAGGGCATTGGTAAGAATATTATTAAAAACGTGGACCATGCAATCTGAAATGGATAACAAAGGAGTAACCTAACATTGATAAAAAGAGAAGAAAACAGAGAGATGATGGATTAGGTGAAAGTATATGGTTAACAGACAGAAATTCTCAATTTGAAGAACATGAATAGTAAGAGAAGGATGGGAGATTTTGAGGTAGAACAATTATGGATGATAACAAGTTCTGGGATGTAACTATAGGAATGGGTAGCATGAATGGAATGGAAAACGTCATTGGAGAGGATGAATTCAAGAGACTGAAAGGCCATGATGTTGAGGAAGTGGCCCAGTTGGGCATTCATGTCTCCCAGGATACTGGTCTTGCCTGTGGTGGATATGAAGACCATCAGCCATATTGTCTATCCCTCAGTGACTTTGTGGGAGGGGCAAGTATCTTAGTGTGTGCTATACCAATGGGCCTTGTCTCTCTTTAAATGATATGGCCATTTAAACTCTTTCTACAAGTTTTCATCATGGCATCAGGCTCTTTTGAAGTCTGCATGTTGCATCTTCCTACTTCCATGATCTCAAGCGTATACATATGAACTTTAAGTAATAAGCTGTAAATCCACCCTTGCCTTTCAGTAATTTGGTTCTTAAGCATAGCCTACCAATGTGGTAAGATGGGGCTGCCCAAAGTAGGGAACCATGGGTTGTCACTCTGATTTACTGAACTGTTCTCTCATTGTTAATATCTCATATTTAATGGTCAGAAACTTGAAGCTTTGCCACTAAGATCAGGTACAAGGTAAGGATGTCCCCTCTTGACACTTCTTTACAACATTGAGCTGGAAGTTCTAGGTAGTGCAATAAAGCAAGAAAAAGAAATAAAAAGCATACAGATTGGGAAGGAAGACATAAAACTGTCACTTTTCACAGATGATGTGATTGTCTATGTAGAAAATCCAAAAGGGTTGACAAAAGAAAAAAACAAACTGGAACTAGTAAGCAATTATAACAAGGTTGCAGGATTTAAGGTTAATGTACAAAAGACAGCCACATCCCTGTATACCAGCAATGAACAAGTGGGATGTAAAATTAAACAAAAAAATACCATCTACATCATCACCTGAAAAATGAAATAGGTGCTAATCTCACAAAATATGTACAAAATCTAGACGAGGGAAACTATGAAAGTCTGATGAACAAAATCAAAGAAGACCTAAATAATCCATGTCATGGATAGGAAGACATTATTGTTAAGATCAGTTCTTCCCAACTTGACCTATGTATAAAATGCAGTCCCAGTCAAAATTCCAGCAAGTTATTTTATGGTGTTGACAAACTAATTCTAAATTGTCTATGGAGAGGCAAAAGACCCAGAATAGCCAACACAATATTGAAGGAGAAAGACGAAATTGGAGGACTGATGTTACCTGAGTTCAAGATTTACAATAAAGCTACAGTAATCAGACAGTGTGGTATTGGCAAAAGAACAGACAAATAGATCAATGGAACAGAACAGAGAGTCCAGAAATAAACCCACAGAAGCATAAACCCGTGTAAGTATAATCAACTGATCTTTGACAAAGGAACAAAAGCAATGAATGGAGCAAAGATAGTCTCTCTTTGACAAATGATACTGGCACAACTGGACATTCACATGTCAGAAAAATGAATCTAGACAGAGACTTACACTCTTCACAAAATTAAACTCAACATGGATCAGAGACCTATATGTAAAACATAAAACTATAAAGCTCCTAGAAGATAACACAGGAAAGGAAAAAAAAATAGATAATTTTGGGTAGGTTGATGCTTTTTTTAGGTACAATACTAAAGCTGTGATCAATCCATGAAAGAAATAATTGAAAATCTGGACTTATTAAAATTAAAATCTTCTGCTGAGTGAAAGACAATATCAAGAGAATGAGAAGATAAGCCACAGACTGGGAGAAAATATTAGCAAGACACATCTGATAAAAGATTGTTATCCAAAATATACAAAGAACATTTAAAACTTAACAATAAGAAAACAAAGAATCCAATTTAAAAAGTGGGCCAAGACCTTAATAGGCATGTCACCATAGAAGATATACAGACGGCAAACACAAAAATAAGCATATGAAAAGATGCTCCACATCATATGTCATCAGGGAAATAGAATGAAAATTACAGTGAGGAACACTGACAACACCAAATGCTGGTGAAGATGTGTAGCAACAGGAACTCTCAACGATTGCTGGTTTGAATGCCAAATGGTACAGCTACTTTGGAAGACAGTTTGGCAGTTTACAGTATGATCCAACAATTGTGGTTCTCGGTATTTACCCAAAGGGGTTGAGAACTTGTGTCCACATGAAAACTTGCACATAGATGTTTATAGTAACTTTATTTTATTCATAACTGCCAAGTTTGGAAGCACCAAAGATGTCCTCAGTAGGTGAATGGAGAAACAAACTGTGGTACATCCAGACAGTGGAATATTATTCAGTATTGAGAGGAAATAAACTCTTAAACCATGAAAAGACATGGAGAAACTGAAATGCATATTACTAAGTGAAGGAAGCCAACCTGAAAAAGCTACATATTGTATGATGCCAACTATATGACATTCTGGAAAGGGCAAACTATGGAGACAGTAAAAAGTCAATGGTTGCCAGAAGTTGGTGGTTGGTGGGTAGGCAAAGTACAGAGGATTTTTAGGGCAATGACAATACTCTGTATGATACTATAATGGTGGATACATATCACTATATATTTGTCTGACCCACAGGTAAAAAAACAAGAGTGAGCTGTAATGTAAACCATGGACTTGGGTGATAATGATGTGTCAATGTTGGTTCATCAGTTGTGGAGGAAGTTGGTAATGAAGGGGATGCATGTGTGGAGGAAAGAGGCATATGGGAAATCTTTGTACTTTTTCTTTAATTTTCCTGTGAAACTGAAACTGCTCTAAAAAATAGTCATAAAATATCAAATATTTCTATCCCTTATTTATTATCTGTATCTTTACCACTTGTATGCATAAATATTTCAGTGCATCTTTTTATGTAACTGTATATATCACACACAAAGAGACATGTGGGTTTACTTGTTTTGTGTTTGCCCTTAAGTATGGGATTGGTTATGTAACACAAAACTAAAATTATATGGAAAGGATCATGATATCGAGATTCCCCTAGGAACACATTGTCACATCTTATGACCCTCAACATATAAATGACTTTCTGATTGCCTAGATTAAAGATTTTATACTAACATTTAAATATATATCCTCTTGACTTGCTCTGAATGGATACAGAGAAAATGATCACAAAACCTGATCGTACGCTCAAGCATTATTCCTTTACAGACTTGAATTCTGCCGTTAAATGTGGTTTCAGAAGGCAGAGCATATGCAAACCCACTTGAAGAGTTCTCCCCTACACAGTGTTCCTACCATGGGTGCATATAATGCTGTAGATGTACTTCCTAGCCATATTTTTCCCCTCTTAGAGTCTGTGAAAAATATATTTGGTCACTCACATTTTATTTTACAAGCAAAACCAAACCTGAGAGAAGTAATCTTTTTCCTCCTCAGAAAGAAGTGCACCACTAGAGTTATTAATGATCTGTAAAGAGCAGGCCAGAAGACAAAGCTTTGTATTTTGACCAATACCTTCTGAGAAAATCCCTAAGAGTTTTTGTTTGTTTCTTAAGGGTAGAGGACTGTCACTAAAAGGAATAAACCCTGGCAGGAGAAATAGATGAATATTTCAATCTAGTGTTATTTTGCTTTCGGCCCAGAAAGGAAAAACACATTTTTGCTAATAGATTATTTTTTCTCCTGTCACATATACTGCAGGTTATAGAACGTAAATTATGGTAAATTTCCTGCTCTTTGCATAAACACAAATAAATAAAAAATGCCAACCAAACAAAAGAATATGATTTATAATTCTCTACAATTGCATCTCTTTCCAGCAATATATAATCATTCTGCCTTTCTCCTTTTACAGCTTAGGAGGGATTGGAGAAATCACTGCTTTTTTCTTTTTTTTACTTTTGCTGATAAAATATAATAAGTAGAATAATAAAATTCATCCATTTTCCTAAGTGTATTATAGAGAAAGAGCCAAATTTTGTGGCTGTTTATTAATCAGTTGGATTTCTACATGAGGAGTATCTGACTTGAGCTCAATCTGCTCCAGAACAAATATCCTCACAGCATGTTATGTATTAAACCATTTTTCTCAGATTAAAATCTTCCAAGTGGAGCCTACAGGGCTGCGATCCTGCAGGATCCTAAAGGCCTACTGGAGATTTTTTTTCTCATGGAAAGGGCATTTCCCTCCAACTGCCATCATCCGAGTCTGCCTCAGGTTCATCAGATGTCCGGAGTGCCACTCTCTGTGCCTTCCCCCTGAACCCTTAAAAGAGAATATTGTGGTTTCAGGTGCCAACCTATATGTAGAAAAGTTGGGGGTCAGTTGAAAACAGGATCGACTTTTCCATTTCATATTTTGTAGGATATCCATTTTTGTCCAATTTTATTCAAGGACTTGATATGTTGCCCACTTGATAGTGTATTCAATCGATTCACATATCATGATTCATTACTTTATCCCTTCGGACATGCATCTCTTCATTCACTCATTCATCCAGTCAATCAAAAATATTTATTGACTACTTACTGTATGAGAGATTATGTGACTATAGCAATGAAAAAAATAGATAAGGTTCGTATTCCCCTAAAGCTTACTTACCAGTGGAGGCGACCAACAATTAGACAAACTCATGGATAAACAATATTTTATTTATTTATAGATGGTGATCATATTAGGAAAGCCAAAAAGAGAGAGATGAGATAGAAAACAAGTGGAGAAACCATTTCAAACAAGATGGTCAGCAACGGCCTTTTTGAGAAGGTGCTATCCAAGTTGGCCTTTGAGGAAGAATGTACCAGTACTGCATAAAGCTTGAGGAAGAGTGTTTCAAGGATTATGTGCAGCAAACGTAAGTTTCCAGTGGTGGGAAAGGGTTTGGTATACTCAGAAATAAAAGATAGACAGTGGAATGGAAGCATAGTTAGCAAAATGAAGACATTGGGCTGAAAAGGAAAAAGAAGTAAGCTATGGAACCAAGTTTGGCTTTTTTAATCTAAGTGCAATGCAAAAGTGTTGAGAAGTTTTAATTCAAAGAATAATGCAGTTTGGTCTGTAATTCACCTTGCTGCCATGTGAAGAGTTGTAATAACACAAAAGTAGATTAGGGAGATTATTTGAAGTCTATCACAGTAATCTGGAGAAAAAAAGACGGTGGATTGGATTAGAGTGATGACCATGAAGTTGGAGAGGATTGAGATATACTTTGAAAATAAAACCAATTGGATTTGATGATGGAGGAAATGTGGAGATGGAAGTCACAGTGTTTTTGTGGAGGATGTAACAATAGTATTTGGATTGATGCACTGTGATGCAATTTTTTTTTTTTAATGAGAAAAATTGGGTGGGAGGCAGGAAGAAGATATTTGGATAGGGATAGGTTTTCAAAAACTCCATATTGGACAAACTCTGTTTAATATACGTATTAAGATCTCCAAGTGAAAATGTACAAATCTAGTTCTTAGAGAGGTCAGGGTGGAGGTTTAGATATGGTAGTCCTCGGCATCAGCATGGCATTTAAAGGCAGCACTCTGAGCACTGAGGAGAGAATGTAAATAAAGAAGGGAAGAGATCCAGGACTGAGGTTTAGGCCATTTCAACAAGTAGAGGCCAGGGACTTCCCTGGTGGCACAGTGATTAAGACTCTGCACTCCCAAAGCAGGGGGCCTGGGTTCAATCCCTGCTCAGGGAACTAGATCCCACATGCATGCTGCAACTAAGACTCTGCATGCCACAACTAAGAGACCCGGTGAAACCAAATAAATAAATAAATAATAATTAAAAAAGAGAGACACCTAGTTCTCTTTAAAACAACAACAACAACAAAGAACAAGTAGAGTCCAGTTGAAGAAGTAGCAATGGGGCAAATGAGAAAAAGCAGCCAGTAGGGTGGGAAGCAAATCAGAAGAGTGTGTGGTCCTGGAATCCTAGAGAAGAAAGTGTTTCCAGAAAACAGGACTGCTCAATTATATTGGATGAAGAGATCTGGTGGTGAGGGAGTGCTTGGTACTTTCAAAAAAGTTGTTTTAATGGAGTTGGGAGGAATGAAAGTAAAATTTCAGAGTAAAATGGTGCAGATAGCAAATGTAGAAGTCCAGGTCCTTTGCTTGAAATGGCTAAGAGCTTATACTTTGTACTAAACCGTATTTAGAATGTAAGTCTCAGTCTCCTCATCTTTAAAATATGGGTATTGGTAACACACAATAGAATTAATTTGAAGCTTAATTTAGGTAGTACATCCAGAACACTTATAATTGTGCCTGACACATAATAAATGCTCAATAAATGATGCTGTATTGGAACTTTTGACTTAAGCACCAAGATGAAACAGAATTGTCAAAGTGAGATGCCAGTGCACTCTGAGGCAGGTACCAAGTTGAGTTTCTCTGCAAAGGTGGTGTGACCCTTGAATTCTTCTCACCGACGGAGCCATTTGAAAGGAGTCAAATCTTTGGGAGGTTTTGGTGGGGAGAAACTTTGAGATGGCCACGCGAGTGCTGGGAAATCTCCTGCCAGCCCATGCCCAGCAGCTCCAGTATGTTTTGTGCAGTTAGAGGTTATGGAGGACGAATGCCTGATTCACTCTTAGAAAACCTAGAGGGCCAGAGCGGAGGGCTGGTGAGCTGCTGTGGGTAAAGGAGAGAGGCAGCAGCTGCTCTGGGATTATGAACCAGACTGTAGGCCTCACAGCTGGAGAGTCAGTCTGGGATTATTTAAAACCCTGCCCTAGGGGACGCTGAAGGTACTTAGATTCCAACAGGAATACCCAGTGTGGAGTGGACAATACTGTACACCTGGGCTAAGGAGGGAGCAGCAGCTGGAGGTGTAGAATGCACATAGTCGTGTTGGGAACTGAGTGTAGGGCCACAGCAGGAGAGGCTCTCAGGACCCAGGAAGACGGCCACAGGCTAAAAATCAGCTTAAATATCGGCCACCTTAAGTATTCAATGAGATAAGAACTCTTCTGTGCTTATGAGTTTGCAGTTCCTCTCTTTTCCCTCCTCCCTGCCCAAGCCCCTGTATAGTCAAGTAGGAAACCGAGCAAAAGGACAGAAGCAGTGGACTACCCTGTCTTCCCAAATGGTGAGAAGACCACCTGCCACAGAGTCAGGGCAGAAAAAGAGGTCTGACCTTGGCACGAAGATTGAAGTGTTGATTATATTGGATTAGGCTTCAGTGAATCAGTTGCCCAGTCTCTGTACATGTCCATGAGAGTGTGCCATGAACACATCTTCCTCGGGGACCATGGCATCCCCTGGCAGTCCCGGCTCTGGCAAGTGTATGTTGTACAGTTTCAGGGAGAAAGATCTGGAGTAGACCACCTGGACTAGGATCCCTGCTCCCTCACTGACCACCTGTGCAACCTCAACCATGTTATTTAACCTCTCTGTGTCTCAGTTTTCTCATCAGTAAAATGGGAGATAATTGTATTCTCTACCTCTTGGCAGCTTTATGAGGATTACACAAATTAGTATATGTGAAAAGTTGAGAACAATGTTCATCAAAGAGGAAATATCTCATAAATATTATCTATTATTATTTCTTTTTGCTGACTGGGGTTGACAGAGGCATGTTAATAAGCCATCCTCACATTCTAACCACAGTACTAATCTAGGGAGGATTAGGCAGAGATTCTGATGAATTAACATCAGGATGCTGGGAAACACAATGTGAAGGACCAGTCTGGAAAGAGCTCACACTTACTAGGTGCCTGAGGTAGGCAGACAGTGGACAGACTGTGAAAGTTCCAGGGTTCCTGCATCATTCCCAGTCAGCACATCACCATCCTCAAATCCTTGTCTAGATCACATAGATTAATTCCAGTTTCCCTCTACTCCAAGTGCATTTTCACATTATTTCAGATTTTATTCTTCATTCATGAGCTGAGCCTCTGTTCCCGGTGACAATCTCCTTGAGGACAGAGACCCCGGTACCATGGCTATTTTATCAGTAGGCATTCCAGTTTGCCCTTATGCGCTATGCTCCCATTCACTGTACTTGCTGGTTCAGCATACATTTCCCCCAAGCACCTGAAACTTCAGAACAGAGGCCAAGGGCTAGGGATTCAATTCCCCTTTCATCCCTATAAATAGCTGCTTTAATTTGAGGCTGGGGCCCATTTCTACAGGAACCTGGCAATATCCCTGTCTATAAATCAAGGATGTCAATCTTCTCTCCTGTCAACCTTTAACCAGAGCCAATGGCACAGGAATTTGTGTTGCCCACTTCGGTATCCTTAGGCTATTTCCTTTCTGGTTTGTCTGGCATTGGCTAGAAGTTTTGGATTCACATTCCAGACAATATTAAACTTCCACTCGCATTCACATTCATGCTCATAGCCCCTTAGAGTTTGACAAATTGTTTCACTTCCCACCAAATCCAGCTTAGCTTGGCAAATCCATCAGACCTGCCAGCACAGAGTGAGTCTTGAGGACAAGATATCTTGTCTCAACTGGAAGCTCTGTTATAGGCAGGATGCCCATAAATTTGTAATGCTCCAAGTCACAGAGTGTCTAGCACATTATAGGCAATAACAGTGACAATAATTATTATATTTCGGACTACCTCTCCTAGGAAATGCTCTGAAATGCATTTCAGAGGCATCATCCTTAGCTATATTTTATACTTTGCCATGTTACTTGTGGCTCAGGTACCTTGTGTTTAATAGCTACTGATGGACATAAATTCATTCATTAGAATAGTTCCACATATTCATTAAGTATTTAGGGACCCTATTGTGTGAAGACACTGTGCTGAATGGAGAGGGGGAACCAAGATGAACAGCACAAAGTTCTCATCCTGGGAAGATCTGTAATCCCGAAGATGAGACAAGTATATGAATGACTAGGAACAGGACATGACTAGAACCAGAGCAGTCAGAGCTACAGGTAGTTGGCTTTGTGAGGTCAGCAGAGGGACAGCACCATGGCTGGTTCCCAGAATCAGCAAGTCCTATTTAAGGAGGTGACATTGGAGCTAGACCTCAGAATATGGCACAATCTTAACCTGAGATGGAGGAGGCCTTTGGGTGAGGGCACAGCCTCAGTAAATGACCTTTAGGGAGACTTTCCTTCTTATGGGAGAGAAGAGCAAGTTGGAGTGAGTTGAGGGTATTGAGGAGAGAAAACATAAAGAGTCCTGGTCTGAGAATTAGAAAACAGTTCTCAGCCACTAGCAGACTGTATGTCCTAAATAAGTCACTGAAGGGCCCAAGACCCAGCCTCATCTACAAAATGAAAAGTTTGGGTTTCAGAGTCTTAAAAGCCTAGTAATCTTTTTGTTTTCTCTTGCTAAGTAGCCAGTGTCCTTTGTGCTTTCTAGTTGTGAGATGTTTCTATCCAGTTGTTATCAGAACACCTGCCTTATTTAATAATAGGAAGTTCCCAACCCTTCTCCTTCAAATTGCAATATTTGTCTTGGGCTACATCCTAGGTTTGGAAGAGCATGAGCATTGTAAGTTTGTCTTCAGCAATCCCGTACAAAATTATACTCTCCAGTCAGACCTCTATCCCAGAGCAGGCAACCTTGTCACTGGTTCCACAAGCAGCATTTCATGAGCCACTCTTCTCACCTACCTACTGATTTTCATGCTCCTATGATATTCCATAATATCCATTTCACCCAGCTGCCCTGCTCCAGCAAGAATTCTTCAGGCTGCAGCTCTAATTTCACCTTCTTTATGAATCCTCACTGATTTCTCCAGACCCATGACTTCTTCCTTCCCTGATCACGTGGAGAAGCTATTTTCAATCCCAGAGCTGTGGGGATTGTCATCTTTATGTTTCATTTCAAGAGCACAAGTGTCATTGCTCAACAGTCTACATGCTCCTCTGTGGGCCATACTCCACACTTGCTTAGTGTCAGCAGTGCCTTATTCAGTGCTGGAACACCACTCTACAAATGCTTACTGAGAAATTATTGTACCCTGGAAACCTTAAGATTTCTCCAACTTTAAGTGCAGATTTGATAAGCAAGGAGGCTCCTTTACATGGCCATGTTACTCTGGAGAGTTGTCAGCCATTTTTTCCAGGGGCAAATTGAAGTGTTTGAATCTGCAGAAGGGTGGGAAGAAAAGAAGGAACCAGACAAATTTCCCTAGGAAGTTCTTCCTGATGTCCTAATGTCATGTGACTTTTCTATGTGAAGATACTTCTGCTCCATCCCTCCTTCTTGTGATGCATCTATTCTGAGAATTTAAGTTCATGAAGAGAAGCAATCAACATCCCAATACTTTTGCAGATTTTCAATGAATGAGAATCAACCTTGTCCAGTTCATTAAATGAGTTGTGAATAAGAGGAAGGCAATGGATAATTCAACAATATGGTGGAGATGATAACTGAACATTGTATAAAAGAATTCAAAGACACTGAATCTGAAAGTTCCAGGGCTCTTACAAGAAATTTATCTTTCTCATGGGTTTGAAAGGTAGGATGGCTGCTAAAAATCCTCATAAGAGTTCTGTGCATTGGGAACGACATAAATGACGTCCTGAAAACATCCACTGCTAAAAAATACCTTTTAAAAACCATTCAATATATATTGAAGAAAGGAATTAGCTTCCCTGTATGAAGCATAATGAGTGGTGAAATTCAGCCACGGAGTCTTGGCCTTAATTTTTGCTAAGTGGACAATGATTGATCAAATTGCAGAGGGATACCTAAGAAATTACCTACTGCAGTCACACGAATATCAGAAGAATTTATCATAATTAATGGTATTGCTCTGAGAACCAAAGGAAGGGTGAGGAGTTTGCATTTCTTATGAAGTGCTGACTATGTTATTTGCTTCAGGTAATAATTACAGCACCCAGGCTTGCTAAATGGCAACAGTTAACATGCAGGGATTGTAAACAAAGTTCTGTCTATAGGCAGGCTCTTCAGCCTGAATATGAGCTGACTGTTTCTATAACATATAATGTGTCAGTTTGCTCAACCCTCCTCTGTTTTGGAAGACCAGGGGTTAGAAGGAGCAACGTAAGGCAAATCCCTAATGCTCGCCCAATCGCCTGGCGAGGCTCTTCTAAAGAAATCTTCTGAATATCAGAATAAAGTGATACCTCAAATATTCACTTTGAATTTCTAGGTCTACCACTCAGGACCTCAAAGCTTTACGTATCTGGGGAGGCAGTACACATTTTTCAGATGCAAACAAAACAAGGGAAGGCCACTGGCACCTTTTGATTTCTGCTGTTTGTTATCTGACATATTTTGCATCCATCCAATCTCCTATATAACCCTCCCAACCATCCAGTGGGGGTAGAATTATGATTTCTATTTTATAAATAAAGAACTGAGGCAAGGGGATCTTCAGTTAACTTGCACTAGGTTACACAGTCGGTAAGTGGCAGAGCTAGAATTAGATCCAAAGACTGTCTGGATCCAGATTCCAGGATCCTCCCATCCTCCTATCAGCCAACTGACAAGGACAGGGCTATTGTCTCCTTACTCTTGGGCCACTATATTCACTGGCGATATTTCTGCCCTTACTTTTGATCTATGACAGAGTCTCGTGGAAGTCATCCTATGCTCATGACTCAGTGCTCTTCTTTGTAAAAGGTGAAGGACACCCTATTGCAAATATTAGAAATTCAGCAGGGTAATTTGGCCAGAGCACTGCAGTAAGATTAGTACTATAATACTGCACTGCACTGTGTATCGAATATTTGCATGATACACACTTTGAGATTGTATTTTTTTCAGGAGTAGTCAATTTGCATTGACCTATTCACAATTTCTCACCTTGTAGACATTGGCTGTTTTCCTCCATGGCTACAGGTGACAGGACATAGATTTCTACATCTGTGGTGCTCTTGGGGATCAGCTTAGGGACCAGCACTGACCCTCGCTAACCTCATTAACCCTGATGGGTCTTTGGAACTTCTGGCCTGGGCTAAAGCCTATTTGGGACTTTTCACTCCAGATGCTGAGGCCTGCTCACCTGGTACTGATTTTAGGTGGAATTCCTGGTTTGTTACATGGTTTCACCACAGAAGATTGTGGAATTAGCCACAGCTCTTCCAGGATGTTGTTCGTACATTTTTCGCAGGTGGGCTGTGCCATACTTAGCAACAAACATCTCTGAGTGAGTGTGAATGACCTGGAAAGCTAGTGAGGCCCATTGTTTCTTCGCTATACAGTTAATTCAGCCTCCCCAAGGATGCTACCATTTCCCAACAACTGCCAAAGCTCTGAGCCTGCTCCTCCATGCTACTATCAGAGCACTTTCATTATTTGTTCACTGATGACTTATTCTGTTACTTTACCATCATTGCTGTCTTTCCTTTAAGTTGTGAGTGCCTTCAGAGTCAGAACAAGGCCCTTTTCCTTCTGTTTATTGCCTTGTACATGATCTGGCACCTAATAAATGTTCAGAAAATGCCTGTGGAGTGAATGGGAAGGGACAAGCCATGGTTGGCTGGACCTCACTGGCATCAAATCCATGATAACCTTGTTATTGTAGTCCCCTAACCGTCAGGGCTAACCAACCATGACCAAGAGACATCAGTCTGATTCCCAAGAAGAACAAGTTCCAAGAGCAACTCCATAGCTGTCAGAAAATTGGCATCCTGTATAAAGTTAGAATCCATTCACTGCAGTGAAGGGCTGCCTTGTGTTTCCTTTGCTAAGTATATTTTGGTGTGAATAATGAGTAGATACCTAAGTGAGAAAGTGACTTAACTTATAAGGTTTTTTTTCTCCCCTAAGAATGTGGTCCTATTATCTTCAGAGCTGCTACCACTGTCATCCAGGCTGTTGTTTTATTTCTCTTGTAGATTTCACACAGCTCCTTAATGGAGCTTGTACTATATGCAGCGAGTTGATAGACCTAATGACCAGGAAAGACACTGTTGGCTTTCCTGACTTTGGGCTGACTTCCAGATTCTAGAGCCTGAAGAAAGTCAGGCAGAGTTTGACTTTATCCTTAGCATAACTTTGCCAGTAGTTTCCCTAAAAAATTGGGAATAATGGTCAAGGGAAACAGCGACCTTCATAGGAAATGACATCCCACCAGAAAGGATTCTGACACCCTGGACTTCTAGAGCTTACCTGTGGAGACCTGAAGAGTAGTTACTCCCTAAAAGAAATTGTACTCTGTGTTCTTTTATCTCACAACAAGAATAAAAGTGGGTGCTTATTAGGTAGTAAGCATTTACTATGAGTTTGCATTCATTGTTTTATTTATGCTTACTGTAATCTGATTCTGAAGGTAATGTTTCTGCAATTTACAAGTGAGGGAACTGAAGCTTGGAGAGTGTCAATAATTTGCCTAAAACCACAGGGTAAGAAGGAGGGTCAGAAATTGAAACCACATTCAAAGTTTATCTAATCTTTCTATAATATTTTGTAGGAAGCACTCAAATATTTATTTTCCTATACCTACCTATAGTGGTGAGCATGCAATTGCATATCCTTCATTCTTCAAACAGTCTCCTTCTACTTTTGTATATAATTGGCTCCTATCAAATCTGAAAAAGGAGGAGTCTCCTTCATAAAGCTTTCTTGATCCTCCAAACTGAGTGGCTTTCCTTCCTCAGGTCTGCATCCCAGCTTTGTTATCCTACTTACACCATTATATGCATGACCATGTATTAAAATTATTTATATGTCTGCCTTATTTATCATGTGTTCTTTGAAACAAGAGCTTCTATCATATTCTTCTCTGTGACATTAGGTAAATAGCAGGGGTTAGGTTATGAATAGTCTGAGTCATAAATGGGAGGAAACCTTGTACTCTGTTTAATTCAATATGGGAAAATTTGGGGAAGTGAAACGCTTTTGGTGGGCACTGAGATGGTGCATTGGAGGGGGTATATTATAAAAGGGTAATGTGCTAGTCAGGACCAAGGCTAGCACTTCCATTAAATTGAAATTCTAGGGAACTGATGACATTTTCATTACTGAAGGGAGATATTCATTCATATCAGGCATCAGATTATTTTTTTAAATGAATGCCCCGTTGGTAAATCAAGAGATATAAGTTTTATAAATGTTCTTGAAGAATAACTCAGCAATAACTGTGGGTAATTAGGTGATCTCAAGAGAAGAGGAGGAGTAAGGAATGAGTTACGTGTGCTCCATCTGTAATTCAGGTGATGATGCTAAATGGAGAAAAACAGGGGATCCATCTGGGGTCCTGGGGCTTTGTATGGGCATGCCATTGTTTTATGGAGAAATAAACACACCTGTTCTCTGAGCTGGCCAGCAAAGTCAATCTGTTTCACATTTAAACTCAATTCAATTATAAAATCAATGGGTCTCTCTGAAACAGAAGTGTGTCAGGATCATATTCCCCTTCTCCAAATTAGTGTCAACAATCCAACACCAATGCCCAAGTTAGAGATCTCTCAACGTGTGGTTATAGAACTTGCCAACCTGGATGGTGGCACCAGAGTCTTTACCTGGTTCCAATCTCAGCTCATTGACCAATGCCCAGTTTCCTTAGTAAAGCAAAATCTAAAGCAAAACCAAAATAAATTAATAAAAAGTTCTAGGAATTTTGAATAGTGTTGCCTTTGAAAGTAGGGAAAAGCAAAGGCACCAAAAATCATCATATGGATGTTTTCTATAAATATAAAACAAAGAAAAAAAAAGAAACAAGCTCACCATATCATTTTTCTGAGCTGTTTTCAATGGACTTGGAAAAATCTGTTGTGTATGTTCATGTGTGTTTGTGTGTGTGTGTGTGTGTGTGTCTGTGTATGTGTATGTGTTTGGGAAGAGCAGTGGGACTGGTGGTAGTGCTCTCTGGGCTCAAAACTATATACCAGTACCATGTATTTATTCCAGCTCTCATTTAGCAGAAGCTCAAGATTTTTGAAATTGAGATTTTCAATGAATTTTAGAAAGCATATTAATACTGCTTACTTGTTTGTTTCCCCAACATAATATACCTTTATTAAAGTTAAGTTCTAAGACTAGTAACTTGCTGTGTCCCTAATGTTCCATACACAGCCCAGGACATGATAGATCGCCAACAGTTATTGATAAAGTAAAAGATGAGGGGATGGGGGAGAGAGAGAGAGAGAAAGAAGAAACAATGATAACTAAAATCTTCTGTTAATTCCTAAAGTTTCTTTGCACTCTTAGGAACAGTTATCCTGTAATAGGTTATTCCCATATGTCTCATAATCTAGGACAAGTGTTGATAGCCTACAGTGCTGGTGGTGGCATTCAGACTGATATTCACTAGTATATAGTATGGTACCCTCTCTGCTGAGCCCTTGTGAGAACAACCAACCACTGCACTCCCATCTCCTGACTTGCAAGATTCAGACTGTGAATTAAATACCCTAATTCTCTCAATTTGAACCTCCCATATTTCCAGTGATCCTACTTGCCCAAGACTGTCTTCCACATTTGGTACCATTTCGACCTACAAGGCATACAGTTATGTGTTTCTTTCCTCATAAGGCATGTGCATTATTTTTAAAGGAAGTTCTTTGGGGAAAACTCATCATTCTTTTTTTTTTTTTTTTTTTTTTGCGATATGCGGGCCTCTCACTGTTGTGGCCTCTCCAGTTGCGGAGCACAGGCTCAAGACGCACAGGCTCAGCGGCCATGGCTCATGGGCCCAGCTGCTCCACGGCATGTGGGATCCTCCCGGACCAGGGCACGAACCCGCATCTCCTGCATTGGCAGACGGACTCTCAACCACTGCGCCACCAGGGAAGCCCAAAATGCCCCATTCTTTATTGTGTAAGCCAAAGAGGTCATTTCAGAGATGAGTATTTCAATCCAGGTTGTAAAAGGACAGGACTAAGATTTATTAACATAGTTTCATATATCTGTATTTACTGACTTATCAATTGAAGTATAGTCAGATACTACCAGAAGTGCCTACTGAGATAGTTTTTGGAATTAGAAAGCCAAAGTGTATGAGGCTGAGGCCCACCTTCCTCATTAGCCAAGTTGTTGTGATGTTATCTTGAGTTGTGCAAGAGAGTAACCACTAACCCTATGTAGCTTTATAAATTTAAATGTAAATTAATTAAACTTAAATAAAATGAAAAATTTAATTAATTTTTTTAATTTAAAATTTAATATTAATTAATTTTTAAATTAAAAAAATTAAATGAAAAATTTTAATATTTATTGATTTTTAATTTTTTATTTTTAATATTTATTTACTTATTTATTATGTTGTAAAAATTTAATTTTTTAGTCACATAAGCCACATTCCAAGTACTGAATAACCACATTTATTATATTAGAGATAGCGGAGATAAAAAAACATACTCTTGTCCAGGAAGCACAGAGAGTCCCATACAGGATAAATCCAAGGAGAAGCATGCCAAGACATGTATTAATCAAACTATCAAAAATTAAATACAAAGAAAAAATATTAAAAGCAGCAAGGGAAAAAAGGCAAGTAACATATAGGGGAATCTCCTTAAGGTTAACAGCTGAGCTTTCAGCAGAAATTCTGCAAGCCAGAAGGGAGTGGCAGGACATATTTAAACTGATGACAGGGAAAAACCTACAACAAAGATTACTCTACCCATCAAGGATCTCATTCAGATTCAATGGAGAAATTAAAAATGCTACAGACAAGCAAAAGCTAAGAGAATTCAGCACCACCAAATCAACTTTACAACAAATGCTAAAGAATTTCTCTAGGCAAGAAACACAAGAGAAGGAAAAGACCCAAAACAGTTAAGAAAATCATAATAGGAACATACATATCGATAACTGCCTTAAATGTAAATGGATTAAATACTCCAACCAAAAGACATAGACTGGCTGAATAGATACAAAAACAAGACCCGTATACATGTTGTCTACAAGAGATCCACTTCAGACCTAGGGACACATACAGACTGAAAGTGAGGGGATGGAAAAAGTATTCCATGCAAATGGAAATCAAAAGGAAGCTGGAGCAGCAATTCTCATATCAGACAAAATAGACTTTAAAATGAAGACTATTACAAGAGACAAAAAAGGACACTACATAATAATCAAGGGATCAATCCAAGAAGAAGGTATAACAATTGTAAATATTTATGCACCCAACATAGGAGCACCTCAATACATAAGGCAAATGCTAACAGCCATAAAAGGGGAAATTGACAGTAACACAATCAGAGTAGGTGACTTTAACATCCCACTTTCACCAATGGACAGATCATCCAAAATGAAAATAAATGAGGAAACAAAGTTTTAAGTGATACATTAAAAAAGATGGACTTAATTGATATTTATAGGACATTCCATCCCAAAACAACAGAATACACTTTCTTCTCAGGTGCTCATGGAGCATCCTCTAGGATAGATCATATCTTGGGTCACATATCAAACCTTGGTAAATTTAAGAAAATTGAAATCATATCAAGTATCTTTTCTGACCACAACACTATGAGGCTATATATCAATTACAGGAAAACATCCATAAAAAATACAAAAACATGGAGGCTAAACAATACATTATTAAATAACCAAGAGATCACTGAAGAAATCAAAGAGGAAATCAAAAAACATCTAGAAACAAATGACAATGAAAACACGATGACCCAAAACCTATGGGATGCAGCAAAAGCAGTTCTTAGAGGGAAGTTTACAGCAATACAATCCTACTTCAAGAAACAAGAAAAATCTCAAATAAACAACCTAACCTTACACCTAAAGCAATTAGAGAAAGATGAACCAAAAAAGCCCCAAAGTTGGCAGAAGGAAAGAAATCATAAAGATCAGATCAGAAATAAATGAAAAAGAAATGAAGGAAACAATAGCAAAGATCAATAAAACTAAAAGCTGGTTCTTTGAGAAGATAAACAAAATTGATAACCTATTGGCCAGACTCATCAAGAAAAGAAGGGAGAAGACTAAAATCAATAGAATTAGAAATGAAAAAGGAGAAGTAACAACTGATACGCAGAAATACAAAGAATCATGAGAGATTACTACAAGCAACTCTATGCCAATAAAATGGACAACTTGGAAGAAATGGACAAATTCTTAGAAAAGCACAACCTTCCGAGACTGATCCAGGAAGAAGTAGAAAATATAAACAGACTAATCACAAGCACTGAAATTGAGACTGTGGTTAAAAATCTTCCCACAAGCAAAAGCCCAGGACCAGATAGCTTCACGGGCAAATTATATCAAACATTTAGAGAAGAGTTAACACCTATCCTTCTCAAGCTCTTCCAAAATATAGCAGAGGGAGGAACACTCCTAAATTCATTCTACGAGGCCACCATCACCCTGATACCCATACCAGAGAAAGATGTCACATACACACACACACACTCACACACACAAACAACAGGCCAATATCACTGATGAACATAGATCCTCAACAAAAATCCTCGACAAAATACTAGCAAACAGAATCCAAAAGCACATTAAAAGGATCATACACCATGATAAAGTGGGGTTTATTCCAGGAATGCAAGGATTCTTCAATATATGCAAATCAATCAATGTGATAAACCATATTAACAAATTGAAGGAGAAAAAACATGATCTTCTCAATCGATGCAGAAAAAGCTTTCAACAAAATTCAACACTGATTTATGATAAAAACCCTCCAGAAATGAGGCATAGAGAGAACTCCACATAATAAAGACCATATATGACAAACCCACAGCCAACATCATTCTCAGTGGTGGAAGAACTGAAACGATTTCCTCTAAGATCAGGAATAAGACAAGGTTGTCCACTCTCACCACTATTATTCAACATAGATTTGGAAGTTGTAGCCACAGCAATCAAAGAAGAAAAAGAAATAAAAGGAATCCAAATCGGAAAAAGAAGAAGTAAAGCTGTCACTGTTTGCAGATGACATGATACTATACATAGAGAATCCTAAACATGCCACCAGAAAACTACTAGAGCTAATCAATGAATTTGGTAAAGTAGCAGAATAAAAAATTAATGCACAGAAATCTCTTGCATTCCTATACACTAATAATGAAAAATCTGAAAGAGAAATTAAGGAAACACTACCATTTACCATTGCAACAAAAAGAATAAAATACCTAGGAATAAACCTACCTAGGGAGACAAAAGTCTGTATGCAGAAAACTGTAAGACACTGATAAAAAAAATGAAAGATGATACAAACAGATGGAGAGATATACCATGTTCTTGGGTTGGAAGAATTAACATTGTGAAGATGACTATACTACCCAAAGCAATCTACAGATTCAATTCAATCCCTATCAAACTACCAATGGCATTTTTCACAGAACTAGAAAATAAATTTCACAATTTGTATGGAAACACAAAAGATCCCGAATAGCCAATGCAATCTTGAGAAAGAGAAATGGAGCTGGAGGAATCAGGCTCCCGGACTTCAGACTATACTGTAAAGCTACAGTAATCAAGACAGTATGGTACTGGCACAAAAACAGAAATATAGATCAATGGAACACGACAGAAAGCCCAGAGATAAACCCACACACATATGGTCACCTTATATTTGATAAAGGAGACAAGACTATACAATGGAGAAAAGACACTCTCTTCAATAAATGGTTCTGGGAAAACTGGGCAGCTACATGTAAAAGAGTGAAATTAGAACACTCCCTAACACCATACACAAAAATAATTTCAAAATGGATTAAAGATCTAAATGCAGTCCAGACACCAAAAAACTCTTAGAGGAAAACATAGGCAGAACACTCTCTTTTTTTTTTTTTTTTTAAGTATGAGGGCCTCTCACTGCTCTGGGCTTTCCCGTTGCGGAGCACAGGCTCCGGATGCGCAGACTCAGCGGCCATGGCTCACAGGCCCAGCTGCTCTGTGGCATGTGGGATCTTCCCCGACTGGGGCACGAACCTGTGTCCCCTGCATCAGCAGGTGGACTCTCAACCACTGCGCCACCAGGCAGAACACTCTTGACATAAATCACAGCAAGATCCTTTTTGACCCACCTCCTAGAGCAATGGGAACAAAAATAAAAATGGGACCTAATGAAACTTAAAAGCTTTTGCACAGCAAAGGAAACCATAAACAGGACAAAAAGACAACCCTCAGAATGGGAGAAAATATTTGCAAATGAAGCAACTGAGAAAGGATTAATCTTCAAAATTTACAAGCAGCTTATGCAGCTCAATATCAAAAAAAACAAACAACCTAATCTAAAAATGGGCAGAAGACCTAAATAGACATTTCTCCAAGGAAGATAAACAGATTGTCAACAAACACATGAAGGGATGCTCAACATCACTAATCATTAGAGAAATGCAAATCAAAACCACAATGAGGTATCACACCAGTCAGAATGGCCATCATCAAAAAAATCTACACACAATAAATGCTGGAGAGGGTGTGGAGAAAAGGGAACCCTCTTGCACTGTTAGTAGGAATGTAAATTGATACAGCCACTATGGAGAACAGAATGGAGGTTCCTTAAAAACTAAAAATAGAACTACCATATGACCCAGCAACCCCACTACTGGGCATATACCCTGAGTAAATCATAATTCAAAAAAGTCATGTACCACAATGTTCATTGCAGCTCTATTTACAATAGCCAGGACATGGAAGCAACCTAAGTGTCCATTGACAGAGGAATGGATAAAGAAGATGTGGCACATATATACAATGTAATATTACTCAGCCATAAAAGGAAACAAAATTGAGTTATTTGTAGTGAGGTGGTTGGTCCTAGAGAAAGTCATACAGAGTGAAGTAAGTCAGAAAGAGAAAAACAAATAACATATGTTAACACATGTATATATATATGGAATATAAAAAAAATACAAAAAAAAAATGTTTCTGAAGAACCTAGGGTCAGTACAGGAATAAAGATGCAGACATAGAGAATGGACTTGAGGACATGGAGAGGGGGAAGAGTAAGCTGGGACAAAGTGAGACAGTGGCATGGACATTTATACACTACGAAATGTGAAATAGATAACTAGTGCGAAGCAGCCGCACAGCACAGGCAGATGAGCTTGGTGCTTTGTGTCCACCTAGAGGGGTGGGATAGGGAGGTTGTGAGGGAGACACAAGAGGTAGGAGATATGGGAACATATGTATATGTATAGCTGATATGCTTTGTCATAAAGCAGAAACTAGCACACCATTGTAAAGCAATTATACGCTAATAAGGGTGTTAAAAAAACCAATCCAACAAAGAAAAATAAAAACTTACTCTTCATTGCAGAAAGTCTATTTCCCAGTGCTATAAAATGTATGTTCTTTGGAAAATTCGAAAGAAAGAGAGATTCCCTTTAGGAGGCCACTGTAAGGTTTTTGTTTGTTTTTGTGTTTTTTGTTTGTTTGCTGTTGTAATTGTAGTGTCACTGGAGATAAGAAACAATCATTTTGTTCTTCATAAATTTTTTTTTTTTTTTTTTGCGGTACGCGGGCCTCTCACTGCTGCGGCCTCTCCCGTTGCGGAGCACATGCTCTGGATGCGCAGGCTCAGTGGCCATGGCTCACGGGCCCAGCCACTCCGCGGCATGTGGGATCTTCCTGGACCGGGGCACAAACCCGTGTCCCCTGCATCGGCAGGCGGACTCTCAACAACTGCACCACCAGGGGAGCCCCATAGATGGTATTTTATGATATTTGAGACCTCTTCTTGTGAATCAGGCTCCATTTGGACTGGTGCGTAAATGACAGAACTGTCTAATCAAGGTGTAGAGAACTGTGGCCAAATTAAATTATGCTTACTATTTTTTCTTCCTTTAGATAACTTTGCTATGCTTTTCTTTTCTTTCTGGACCTTAAGACTGAAATTCCATACACTATAGAGTTGATCATTCCTCTCCAATGCACCATAACAGATATAGAAACGGCAGGCCAGTAGCTGGCATATACTGGGACAAGTGGGACCAAGATCACAAACTGTAATTTCTCTTATGTATGAGTAAATCTCTGGTGGGGGTCATGTGACCCAAATGTTTATTAATTGTATGGAACCAAAGTGCCTGAGACACGTTTAGCTATATAGTCAGATCATGAGTAACCAAGAGTTGACATTCCTTCTCTTCTTTCCTGTTTCCTTTTTTTCCTTTTTCCTTCCTCCCTCTTCCATCTGCATCTTCCTACCACCCCTAAACACATATTTGCTGAGTGTCCATCAGACTAGGAAATCAGTGAACAAATACAGTCTATACAAGCTCATGGAACTTACAATCAAGGCAACAGAGAACAAAAATATTTACAAATGTAATTGTCCAAGAATGTAAGCTCAATTAAAAAGAAGGCAAGATGCTAAACAACAAAAAAATAGCCTTAATAACAAGGAGACTTGAGTGGCCTGGAAGGTAAGAGATTGAAGAATAATGAATATTTATATTGTTTACCTTTTATAAATTAGTTCTTCCCAGATGACTGGTTAGGAAAAGTGTGTAGTATAAACATATGGCATTGCTGATGTTTCTTGCATGGTGTCTAAGCCTCTCTGAGCCTCATTGTCCCAATTTTCAGGGCTAGTCTCATGACACTGCTCTCAGAGCAAGAGTTAAGAATTACTGCAGGTGAGAAGAATGGGAGACAGTTGGGAATGTATGAGGACTGTGGGGTGTTACTGTGAGCAATTTTCTATAATACAAAAATAAATTTGTTCTACCAAGGGCTCAGGAAGAGAAAGGTGAGGGCATACACATATTTCTTTGTTGGCATTTATGTTTTCTTGACAGCTTTGTTACTCTGGACCCATCAATGTCAACTCATTGATCCTGAGTTAGCTTGTTGGCTCTCTCCACTGGATTAAAAAAAAATGTTGCTAAATTATATCGGATCCCATGATAAAATATATTCAGCTGTCCCCATTGCTGCCAGCTTGCCCTGGCTTTTGTGGTTACATTATGAGTCATGCTTTTTTCTGTATTCATCTCTTTTGTCTTTCTCTATTATTGCTGTTTTTATCACAGTATCCTCGCTTTTTATCTTTGGGCTGTTCAGATTCTGACTGATGTTAAGGTATGGGCTGTTAATTGCTGATGCCTATGAAATTCTGAGTGATGGCTTATTAAAGGGTTCAGGGTCTTCCTTTGATGACATTTAAGAAATACAATAATGTGTTAAAATGTACGTAACATCTTTCTGATTGCGTGTGTGTGTGTGCATATGGTTAGTCTTTTCTCAAATGTGCTCATTCAGTTACTTTTGGAATGCAGTTGTCTCCTCGAAGTGACTATCAAGGGAATTAAGACTCAAATTAAGGATTATTAAAAAGACATTCACACTGAAATATGTTATTACTGCAGAAGCTGTTCTTGCATTAGCAAAATGAAGTTAATGGAACAACTGGCATTTACAGCTGAGGCTATAAGTCAAAATTCTGCAAAGCATTCCTGTTTTTCCTCTCCAATAGCATCCTTTCTGCCACAAGTCTGTCACCACGAACTTTAGCAAGTACCTCATTTTACAGAACCCCAGGCAGGCTTAGAAACGAGCAGAATTCATGACTACTACTTATTGCATTTACCCCAAACACTGGCCATTTCCTTTTTGGTTTGGGGGGATTGGCTCAGCAGGGATTTGAGAATCTGAATACTTGATTTTGGAATCTAGTATTATTGCAATTTGTCCAATCAGCTATGTGATTTTCACTGTGCTAGAGGTTGGATCTACTGAATGTAAAAGACACTTACCTGATCTTTGAGCAAAAATTTTGCAGCTTTTCCTAAGCTCAGCTTTCCTCCTGTGTTCTCTAGCTCACTCGTTGGTTCAAACGCTACTGGTTCATTCTACTGGAAATCTGGGTTTGATCCTTGATTCTTCTCTCTTCTCACCTTCCCCTTGGAAGCAATATCACGAACCTACCAGACATATCATAAACCTTTGGTTAACCTCCCAATACGTATTCACTCTACTCCCTCTTCACCTTCACCATCACTGGTCTATGTCATGCTGTCTTTATTTCTTGCCTGTGTAATTGCAGTGATGTCTCAACTGTTATCACTGCCTTCCATCTCATCCTTCCCACGCTGCTTCACCTTTTCTCAAAGAATCCATCTTCCACTGCTCAGAAGTAAGATGCAAAACTCACCATATGCCTTTTGTGTTTTTTTAACCTTGATTTAACTGATACTTTATTTTTTTAAATAGATCTTTATTGGAGTATAATTGCTTCACAATACTGTGTTCGTTTCTGTTGTACACCAGAGTGAATCAGCCACATGCATACATATGTCCCCATATCCCCTCCCTCTTGAGCCTCCCTCCCACCCCTCTAGGTCATCACAAAGCACCAAGCTGATCTCCCTGTGCTATGCCGCTGCTTCCCACCAGCCAACTATTTTACATTCGGTAGTGTATATATGTCGATACTACTCTCACTTCACCCCAGCTTCCCCCTCCCACCCCGTGTCCTCAACTCCATTCTCTATGTCTACATCTTTATTCCTGCCCTGCAACTAGGTTCATCAGCACCATTTTTCCTTTTTTTTCTTTAGACTCCAACCATATGTATTTTCCCAAAATTCCATCGATAGTTTTACAATGGGCATAGAATTAAATTTGAGCACATTAACTTGGTGTTAAAAAGCCCTCTGTATTATGACCTTTGCTTACTTTTCAAAGCTGCATTTCTATGGACTATCCCACCACACCATGACTCTTCTCTCTCTGTCTCTCTCCTCCTTTCTCTTTACACTATGCATACACACACACACACACACACACACACACACACACACACACACACACA
>NW_020838026.1:6322903-6364439 GCF_003676395.1 Aethalodelphis obliquidens | reverse complement strand
ACACACACACACACACACACACACACACACACACACACACACACACACACACACACACACATGCTCTGGCTGGCCAGATGACTGTCTTAAAACCCAAGGATTGTTGCCACCAAGAAGTCTTCACTGAAACCCTGGGCCTCCAGGCTGAGCTGTGGACCTCTTATTCATTCATGTCCTCATAACTACATTCTCATAAAAATCACACTCCCAAGTTTTTTAAAACAGCTTTATTGAGATATAATTCACATAACACAATTCATCCATTTAAAGTGTACAATACAGTGATTCTTAGTATTTACACAGAATTGAGCAACCATCACCACAATCAATTTTGGAACATTTTCTTCAGCCCAAAAAAAGGAAACCTAGATGCATTCACTTCCTATTTCTTACCAAACTCCCCAGCTCTAGGCAACTATTTTCTATTCTATTTCTTTTCTCAATAGATTTGCCTATTCTGGACTTTTCATATAAATAGAATCATACAAAATATGGCCTTTTCTTGACTGGCTTCTTTTACTTAGCATGGTTTTCAAGGTTCATCCATGCTGTACTATATGCCATATCGTTCCTTCTAATTCCTTTAAATTTAAAATATTACACTGTAGTGATATGCCACATTTGATTTATCCATTCATCAGTTGGTTATTTGGATTGCTTTCACCTTTTGGATATTATGAATAATTCTTATGTGAACATTCATATACAAGTTTTTGTGTGGGCAAGTTTTCAGTTCTCCTGGGTATATACCTAGAAGTAGAATTACTGGGTCATATGGCAATTCTATATTTAATCTTTTTTAAGGAATTGAGGTAACATGGGTTTATAACATTATATGTTTCATCTGAAGACTATGAAAACACTAATTTGAAAAGATATGTGCACCCTTATGTTCACTGCAGTATTACTTTATTTACAATAGCCAAGATATGGAAACAAACTAAGTGTCCATCAGTGGATGCATGGATAAAGATGTGGTATACCTATCCAATGGAATACTACTTGGCCTCAGAAAAGATGAAATCTTGCCATTTGTGACAGCATGGATGGACCTTAAGGGTATTATGCTAAGTGAAATAAATCAGATGGATAAAGACAAATACCATATGATTTCACTCATATGTGGAATATAACAAACATACAAATAAAAAATAAAATAAATGAACAAACCAGTCCAAATAAAAACAAACACAGAGATACAGAGAACAAAGTAGTGGTTCCCAGAGGGGAGGAGAGAGGGCAAAATGGGTAAAAGAATTGAATTGTACGATGATGAATGGAAACTGAATTTTTGGTGGTGAGCATGCTGTAGCTGCACAGAAGTAGAAATATAATGTTTTACCCATGAAACTTATATAATGTTATAAATCTATGTTTAGTCTCTTGAGAAACTGCCAGACTGTTTTCCAAAGCATAGCACCACTTTGCATTTCCGCCAGCAGTGCATAAGAGCTCCAGTTTTGATGACACTTTTTACTATCTGATGACACTTTTTACTATCTCTCTTTTTGATTATAAAAGGAGTGGTGAAGTGGTATTTCATGATGGTTTTGATTTGAATTTCACTGATGGCAAATGATGTTGACCATTTTTTCACTTGCTTATTGGCTATTTGTATATATTCTTTGTAAAAATATCTATTCAGATCTTCTGCACATTTTCAATTGAGTTATCTTTTTATTATTGAATTATAAGAGTTCTTCATTTATTCTGGCTACTAGACCCTTATCAGTAATATGATTTGTAAATATTTTCTCCCATTCTGTGGGTTGTTTTTACCTTCCTGATAATATCCTTTTAAGTTCCTTTTAATTGTGATGAAGTTCAATTTATCTAATTTTTCCTTTTGTTGCTTACGCTTTTAGTGTCATCGCTAAGAAACCACTGCCTAATCCAAGGTCACAAATAATTGCCCCTATGTTTACTGTAAGAGTTTTATAATTTGATTCACTTTTAGTTAATCTTTATGTATTGGATAAGGTAGGGCTCCAACTTCACTGTTTTGCATGTGGGTGTTTAGTTACCCAGTACCATTGATTAAAAAGATTCTTCTACCCCTACCCCACTGAATTGTCTTGACACCTTGTTGAAAATTAATTGAACGCAAAAGTGAGTTTTAATTTCTGGATTCTCAGTTCTATTATGCAGATCTATTTTGTCTAACCTTATGCTAATACCAAACTCTCTTCATTACTGTAGTTTGAAGTAATCCTTGAAATTGGGAAGAGTGAATACTCCAACTTTGTTCTTCTTTTTAAATATGATTTTGATTATTTTGGTTCCCTTGCATTTCTATATGACTATTAGGATCAGCTTATCCACTTCTGTAAAAAAGCCATCTGGGATTCTGATATTTTGTTGAATTTGAAGATCAGTTGTGGACATATTGCCATGTTCACAATATTAAGCCTTCCTACTGATAAACATGGGATGCCTTTCCATTTATATAGATTTTCTTTAATTTCTTAAAACATAGTTGTATTTTTCAGAGTATATGCATTTCAATTCTTTTGTTAAATTGTCTTAATTATTTTATTCTTCTTGATCTTATTTTAAACAGAATTGTTTTCTAAATTTTGTTTTTGGATTGTACAGGTAAATGTATAAAAATTCAGTTGATTTTGTATATTGATCTTGTATCTTGTAAGCTTGCTGCACTTGTTCATTAGTTCTAATAATTTTAGTGGATTTCTTAGACTTTTCTATATATAGAATCATGTTACTTGAAAACAGAGATAATTTTACTTCTTCCTTTAAAATCTGGATACCTTTTATTTTTTTCCTTGCCTAATTGTTGTGGCTATAACCTCCCATACAGTGTTGAATAGAAGTGGCAAGAGCAGACATCCTTATCTTTTTCCTGAATTTAGGGGGAACATATTTTGTTTCTTCATTATGACATATGATTTTAACTGTGTTTTTTGATACTTAGTATAATTAACCTTTATCATTTTGAGGATGTTTTCTTCCAACCATAGTTTGTTGAGTGTGTTTATTATGAAGACGTTTTGAATTTTGTCAAATGCTTTTTCTGTCTATTTAGGTGATCCTTTTCCCCTTTTTGGTATGATATATTAATTGATTTTCATATGTTAAATAAACTTTTCTTTTCTTGAATAAATCCCTGTTCATCATAGGAAGGATCTCTAAATCAATAAATCCAACTATTGTTTCTTAGGCTTCATTCTCTCACTTCTATAAAGAATCCTGATACAGATCCATTTATATTTTCTGCTTCTTCGTTAGTTAATTTTGGTGGTTTGTCTCTTTCTAGGAATTTGTCCATTTTATCTAGACTATATAATTAGTTATCATACAGTTCTTCATAGCATTCTCTTATACTTTCCTTTTGCAATTTCTGTAAAGTTTCTAGTAATGTCCCTCTTTTATTCTTTATTTTATTAATTTCCGCTTTCTCTCTTTATCTTTCTTGGTCAGCCTAGCTAAGTGTTTGTCAATTTTGTTGATATTTTCAAAGAACAAACCTTTCACATTGTGGATTTTCACTACTGTTTTGCTTTCATGATTTCATTAACTTCCATGTGAGTTTTTATGATTTTATTCCTGTACTTGTTACAAGTTTTACTTGTTCTTTTTCTAGTACCTCAATATGGAAATTTAGGTTATCTATCTGAAAGTTTCTTAACTGTAGATTTTTATAGCTATAAGTTAAGGAAAGAAAGAAGAAATATTCATTTATAATGTATTTTATAATTATATAATTAATTTTTCTGCTGCTCTTGTTTTAAAGACCATGTTTTAAGAGGAGTTTTAGGTTTATAACAATATTGAGAGGAATGTACAGAGATTATCCATATATATATCTTTCCCCCACAAATGTATAGCCTCCAACATTATAAACATTATTCATGAGAATGGTACACTTTTTACCAAGGATGAACCTACATGGACATATCATAATCATCTAGAGTCCATAGTTTACCTTAGCGCTCACTCTTGGTGTCGTACAGTCCATGGGCTTGGAAAAACTTATAATGACATATATTCATTATTATAACATCATACTGAGTATTTTTACTGTCCTAAATATTCTCTGTGGTCTTCCTATTCATTTCTCTCCCTCTCGCTCACCACCCCTCAGTAACCATTGATCTTTTCATTGTTTCCATAATTTTGTCTTTCTCAGAATGTCATATAGTTGGATTCATACAATATGCAGGCTTCTCAGATTGACTCTTTTCATTGACTAATATGAATTTAAGGTTTCTCTGTCTTTTCATGGTTTTATAGCTCATTCATTTTTAGCTTTGAATAGTACTCCATTGTCTGGATGTACCACAATTTATCAATTCACCTACTGAAAACATTTTGGTTGCTTCTAAGTTATGGCAATTATGAATTAAGCTGTTATAAATACCTGTGCACATAATTTTGTGTTGAGAGATGTTTTCAACTCCTGTAGGCAAATAACAAGGAGCATGATTCCTGGATCAGGTGGTAAGAATATATTTAATTTTGTAAGAAACTGCCAATCTGGCTTCCAAAGTGATATACCATTTTGCATTCCCACCAGCAGTAAATGAGGTTTCCTGTTGCACTGTATCTTCATCATCATTTAATATTCTGGATTTTCATCATTCCAATTTTTTGTGTGTCGTGATATCTCATGGTTGTTTTAATTTGGATTTCCCGGATGACATATGATGTGGAGCAACTTCTCATATTTTTATTTGTCATCTCTGTATCTTCTTTGGTGAAGTGTCTGTTAATACCTTTGGCCCATTTTTAATTGGGTTATTTGTTTTCTCATTATTGAGTTTTAAGAGATCTTTGTATATTCTGGATAACAGTCATTTATCAGATGTGTCTTTTGCAAGTATTTTCTCCTTATCTGTGGCTTGACTTCTCATTCTTTTAACTTTGTCTTTCACAGCATAGAATATTTTAATTTTAATGAAGTCCAGATTATCAATTATTTCCTTCATGGATTGTGCCTTTGCTGTTGTTCCAAAAAAGTCATTGTCATACCCAAGGTCACCTAGGTTTTCTTCTATGTTATATTATAGGAGCTTCATAGTTTTACATTTAGTTCTGTGATTTATTTTGAATTACGTTTTTGTGAAGAGTGTAAGTTCTGTGTCTAGATTCTCTCTCTTTTTTTTTTTCCAAGTGGCTGTCCAGTTTTTCCAGCACTATTTGTTGAAAGACTATCTTACCCTATCGCCTTTATTCCTTTGTCAAAGATCAGTTGACTATACTTATATGGGTCTATTTCTGGGCTCTGTTCTGTTGCATTGATCTATTTGTCTATTCTTTCACCAATACCAAACTGTCTTGATGACTGTAGCTTTACAATAAGGCTGGAAGTCGGGGAGTGTCAGTCTTCCAACTTTGCTCCTCTCCTTTAATATGTATTGGCTATTCTGGGTCTTTTGCCTCTTCATTTTAACTTTAGAATCATTCTGTCAATACCCATAAAATAACTTGCTGTGATTTTGACTGGAATTGCATTGCATCTATAGACCAAGATGGGAAGAATTGACATCTTGATAACATTGAGACTGCCTCTTTATGGCATGATATATTCCTCCATTTATTTAGTTCTTCCTTGATTTTGTTCATCAGAATTTTAGAGTTTTCCTCAGATAGATTTTGTAATATTTTGTTAAATTTATACCTAAATATTTTGGAGATGGTGGTAATATAAATAGTATTATGTTTTTAATTTTGAATTCTACCTATTAATTGCTGGTATATAAGGAAATAATTTATTTTGTATATTTACCATGAATCCTGCAACCTGTTATAATGGCTTATTAGCTACAGCAGGTCTTTTGTAAATTCTATCAGATTTTATACATAAATGGTCATGTCATCTGTGAACAAAGATATTTTCATTTCTTCCTTCCCAATCTGTATACCTTTTATTTCCTTCTTGTCTTATTGCACTAGCTGGAATTTCTAGTACAATGTTGAAAAAGAGTGATATAATTGTACTTTTTTTTTTTTTTTTTTTTTTTAGCAGTACACGGGCCTCTCACCCTTGTGGCCTCTCCCGTTGCGGAGCACAGGCTCCAGATGTGCAGGCTCAGCAGACATGGCTCCTGGGCCCAGCCGCTCTGAGGCATGTGGGATCCTCCCGGACTGGGGCACGAACCCGTGTCCCCTGCCTTGGCAGGCAGACTCTCAACTACTGAGCCACCAGGGAAGCCCTAATTGTACATTTTTGACTTGTATGTGGTCTTATAGTAAAGATTTGAGTTTTTCACCACTAAGTATAATGATAGCTATAGCCTTTTTGTAGGGATTACATATCAAGTTGAGGATGTTTG
Source organism: Aethalodelphis obliquidens (assembly GCF_003676395.1). Taxonomy (NCBI): domain Eukaryota; kingdom Metazoa; phylum Chordata; class Mammalia; order Artiodactyla; family Delphinidae; genus Aethalodelphis; species Aethalodelphis obliquidens. The sequence continues at coordinate 6,358,146 of NW_020838026.1, read as the reverse complement.
TCTCTATTCCTAGTTTGCTGAGAGTTTTTATCATGAAGGGGATTTGTCAAATACTTTTTCCATATCTATTTTTTTAAACATCTTTATTGGAGCATAATTGCTTTATAATGTTGTGTTAGTTGCTGCTGTATAACAAAGTGAATCAACTATATGTATACATATATCCCCATATCCCCTCCCTCTTGCGCCTCCCACCCCTCTAGGTGGTCACAAAGCACTGAGCTTATCTCCCTGTACAATGCAGCTGCTTCCCACTAGCTATCTCTTTTACATTTGGTCATGTATATATGTAAATGCTACTCTCTGACTTTGTCCCAGCTTACCCTTCCCCTTCCCCGTGTCCTCAAGTCCATTCTCTAAATCTGCATCTTTATTCCTGTCCTGCCCCTAGGTTCACCAGAACCATTTTTAAAATTTTTATTATTTATTTATTTATTTATTTATTTATTTATGGCTGCATTGGGTCTTCGTTGCTGTGCACGGGCTTCCTCTAGTTGCAGTGAACGGGGACTTCTCTTCGTTGCGGTGCGCAGGCTTCTCATTGCGGTGACTTCTCATGCATGTGGGCTTCAGTAGTTGTGGCTCGCAGGCTCTAGAGTGCAGGTTTATTAGTCGTGGCACACGGGTTTAGTTGCTCCGCGGCACATGGGATCTTCCTGGACCAGGGCTTGAACCCATGTCCCCTGCATTGGCAGGCGGATTCTTAACCACTGTGCCACCAGTGAAGCCCAGAACCATTTCTTTTTAGATTCCATTTATATGTGTTAGCATACGGTATTTGTTTTTCTCTTTCTGACTTACTCTGTATGACAGACCCTAGGTCCATCCACCTCACTACAAATAACTCAATTTCATTTCTTTTTATGGCTGAGTAATATTCCATTGTATATATGTGCCACATCTTCTTTTCCATTCATCTGTCGACGGAGACTTAGGTTGCTTCCATGTCCTGGCTATTGTAAATAGTGCTACAGTGAACATTGTGGTAGATGTCTCTTTTTGAATTATGGTTTTCTCAGGGTATATGCCCAGTAGTGGGATTGCTGGGTACTATGGTAGCTCTATTTTTCATTTTTTAAGGAACCTCCATTCTGTTCTCCATAGTGACTGTATCAATTTACATTTCCACCAACAGTTCAAGAGGGTTCCGTTTTGCCCACACCCTCTCCAGCATTTATTGTTTGTAGAGTTTGTTTTTTTGTTTTTTGGTTTTTTTTGCGGTACACGGGCCTCTCACTGTTGTGGCCTCTCCCGTTGTGGAGTACAGTCTCTGGATGCTCAGGCTTGGCAGCCATGGCTCACGGGCCCAGCCACTCCGCGGCATGTGGGATCTTCCCAGACCAGGGCATGAACCCGTGTCCCCTGCATCGGCAGGCGGACTCTCAACCACTGCACCATCAGGGAAGCCCTGTTTGTAGAGTTTTGTTGATGGCCATTCTGACTGGTGTGATACCTCATTATGGTTTTGATTTTCATTTCTTTAGTGCTTGAGCATCCTTTCTTGTGTTTGTTGGCCATCTATATATCTTCTTTGGAGAAATGTCTATTTAGGTCTTCCACCTGTTTTTGGATTGGGTTGTTTGTTTTTTTGCTATATAATAGTGTGGTTTTTCTTTTTAGCCTATTGATATAATGGATTATATTAACTGATTTTTGAGTGTTGAACCAGCCTTGCATAGCTGGTGTAAATCCTACTTGGTCATCATGTATAATCTTTTTAATACAATGTTGGTTTTAATTTTCTAACATTTTGTTGAGGATTTTTACATCTATGTTTATGAGAGACGTTAATCTATAGTTTTCATTTCTTGTAGTGCCTTTGGTTTTGGTATTAGGGTAATGTTGGCCCCACAGAATGAGTTAGGAAATATTCCCTTTGCTTCTATCCTCTCAAAGTATTGAAGAGAACTTGTATAATGTCTTCCTTAAATGTGTGGTAAAATTCAATATGAACTTATGTGAGTCTGCTGCTTTATTTTGGAAAATTAAGAATTATTCATTCAAATTTTTAAATAGAGACAGGTCTATTCAGATTATCTATTTTTTCTTGTGTGAGTTTTGACAGTCCTGTCTTTCAAGGAGTTGGTCCATGTCATCTAAATTATCAAATTTGTGGGCAAAGGTAGCTTTGTGGATTTTTATGTGGATTCAGATTATTTTGGGGGTTGGTCCTTCTTAGCAATATTGTTTTTTCAGCCTGAAAAACTTTAGTATTTCTTGTAATATGGATCTACAAGCAATACACTTACTAAGATTTTGCTTATCTAGGAATGCCTTTATTTTGTTTTCTCTTTTAAGGATTGTTTTTCTGAATTTAAGATACTTAGTTGACAGCACTTAGAATATGTTGTTAATTGCCTCCTGGATTCTATTTTTTTCTGGTGGTAAGATCTTAATTTTATTGGGGGTCTCTTTGCATGGCAAGTTGTTTTTTTCTTGCTTTTAAGATTTTTGTCTTTTTTTTCATGATTTTCGTCTAATTTATTTTGGTCTAAATTTTACGATTATGTGTTGGGGTGTGGATCTCTTTGCATTAATCTACCTGGAGTTTCTTGAGCTTCTTGGATGTGTACATTAACACCTTTCATCAAATTTGGGAGGTTTTCTACCATTTTTAAATATATTTTTGAATATTTTTTCTGTATCATTCTCCTCTACTGCCAATGTCATTACAAATATATTATTGCACTGAACAGTATTATATATTTCTCTGAGGCTTTGTTAATTTTTCTTCCTCTTTTTCTCTCTTTTCTTCAGATTACATATTTTCTATTAATCTATCTTCAATTTTACTGCTTTTAATTCTTTGCTTGTCAAGTCCAACACCTGAGTCCCTTTCTGCACCAAAGGCACCAAACTTTCTGCTTTTTAAAAAAATGTACAGTCACACTTCCCTGTTTGTTTTCATGTCTCATAATTATTTTGTTGAAAACTGGACATTTATGATTATTTAGCAACTCTAGATACTTATCCCCCTTCCAGCGCTTTCTGTTGTTTTCTTGTTTATTTTCTTAGTTACCCAGCTGGACCATTTTATTAAAGTATATTTCTCCCTCAATGTGAGCCTCTGATGTCATTTCACTAAAGGAATAGCAGTGGGCATGTGCACAGTCACCTTGGGATGGTGTGGTGTTAGCAGGTTTCCCTTTGCCTCTTTCCATTTTGGGCTTTCTCCCTCTGTTGACATTACATCCAGCTTTAAACTGCACTAATTGCTGGTTAATTGTTCTATTATTTTTGACAATGCCCAAGGGCATAAATTGCTTCACAGTCTTATCCAGTTAAATTTGGGAACCTGTGCAAGGATAGATTTTGAAGCCAATTTTTGAGGTTAGTTGTAACCTCAGGGGCTTTCTTCTTAGCTGTTTCTTTCCATGGTTCTCTCTGATAAACTAGCTGGACTATAGTTATCTTATTGCTCTCATGGAGCTACCAACCTCCTCTTAATTGCTTAATAGTAAAATCTCCATTGTTTTCAACACTTGACCTTCCCTATACTTTGTTTCAAATAATGTTTGCTTCTTTTAGAACAAAGAGCTTCAGAGTTCTCTCTTCTTATGGCCTGCCTCACCCCCTGGGCAAAATCTTTAAGACACTGATCTGGAGGGATTGTGGCAAGGATAGTGTCCTGCTTTTCTCAGTGATACTGTGCTTTACATTTAGAGTGCTGGGTGTGGGCAGTAGCTCTGCTCTTCTAGGGTTTTCTTTCATGCATGTAATGTCTTCCTTACAAACGAGCTGGGGTGAGGATGATTACAGCTCCAGTATTCTCAGCTGGCCATGCCTCCTCTCTATCGGGGGGGGCTTGGTTCAGAAAGGGAATTACTGACTTCTCAGCCACAGTTACCCAGAATTTAGCCTCTGCAACAGGAAGCTGTGAACAACGAGACATGCCTGTGGCCTGCTCCGACTGGAAATGTACAATAACACTTGACTGGGAATTGTAGGAGAGAGTCCCATCTTCTTGGCCACATGCATGTAGAGTGGGGCTTCCGTCATCCTGAGCTGGGCTCTGGGAGCAGAGTGAATGGGCCATGGCTCAAAGGCCACAAACTCTCACCGTTCTTATCAGGATTTAGTAGATTTTCTTGAATAAATGTTTCTTAGCAGACACTAACACAACATTGTAAATCAACTATACTCTAATAAAAATTATTTAAAAAATACACTGAAAAGGAATCTAAAAAAATATTTCTTCATTGGCTGCATGACCTTATGACAATTTCCAGAGACTTTAAGTGGTTGTTTTTACAAATAATTTTAAGCAATTATGGTTGTTTCACTGGGGAAGGGGCCCTCAAACTCCTCAAACCACTATTGTTGACATTGTATTTTTGATTGAAAATGTGTGTGTTGCAGCTGTACTGTTGGACTCCTTTTCATTTTTGAGATTTTGTTTTAATATGGTAAATTATGCTGGTAGTGATTTAGGTACTGATATAGTTTCCTTTTAAAAATATGCTTAATGAAATAAGTCAGACAGAGAAAGACAAATACTGTATGTTATTGCTCATATGTGTAATATAAAAAATAAAATGAATGAATAATTATAACAAAATAGAAACCGACTCACAGGTATAGAGAACAAACTAGTGGTTACCACTAGTGGGGGAGTGGGAAGGACAAAGGGGCAAGATAGGGGTAGAGGTTTAAGTGGTTCAAATTACTGTGTATAAAATGAGTAAGCTACAATGGTATATTGTACAGCACAGGGAATATAGCCATTATTTTATAACAACTTTTTATGGAATATAATCTATAAAAATTTTGAATCACTATGTTGTACACCTGAAACTAATATAATATTGTAAATTAACTATACTTCAATAAAAATAATGACTTTTAGAAAAGCAAATTAATTCAAACTATATGTTTCTGTAATGGAAAAACAATAGTAGTGAAAATCATAGCTCTTACCAAAGTAGAGAACATCAACTTATCATGTTAAATAGGGGAAATAAAAAAGAAAGTAAATGAATAATCCTAAAAGGAAATATCTTTTCAGCTCTGACTCTAAACAGGGATAATAGCAGCCACAGCACTTTTGCTCATCAACAACATTCATGTTCACATCTAGCACTCAGATTTTATTTTTTATTTATTTTTATTTATTTTTTTTTGTCACCGTCTTTTTTTTTTTTCTTTATTGGAGTATAATTGCTTTACATTCGTGTGTTAGCTTCTGCTTTATAACAAAGTGAATCAGTTAAACATATACATATGTTCCCATATCTCTTCCCTCTTGTGTCTCCCTCCCTCCTACCCTCCCTATCCCACCCCTCCAGGTGGTCACAAAGCACGGAGCTGATCTCCCTGTAGCACTCAGATTTTAGTTTCTAATATTATCCACTAAAAAAGAACCAGGACTCCCAGAAAAATAGTTTGAGGCAAGGAAAAAATCAGTATAGCTCTAGAAAAGACTATTATTGATATTTATAAGGACACTTTTAAGACTATCGAGGGTGATAATTAAAAAAAAAAGCTGGCTCAAAGGAGCTCTGCTGGCAAAGTTATGATAATTTGCATATTAAATGGGATAATAGTTATGATTAAGTATAACAGTTTTTAAAGGCTAGGAAGTTTTCATACAAAAGAAGGATAAAATAGAAAAATGTTGACCTCTCCCAAATTCCAGTACTATATAGCCAAATAACAATCCAATATATAAGCATCTCCAACTTGACAAATTAAAACATAAATGCATTATCTTGTATATTTTCCTTAATTTAGTTAGAGAGAGCACCATTCATCTCATTCAAAAGTAAAATCTGGGATTTTTTGGTCTCCCATTTTCCTCACACTATGAGTGCCTATGAGTGCCCACTATAGCCCAACCATTGTGCTAAATGCTAGGATTGCATTGGTGTGCGTGTGTGTGCATGTGTGCATGTGCGTGTGCATGTGTGAGAGAGAGAGAGAGAAAAAGAGAGAGAGAGAAGGAAAATAGCATTTATTTACATTCTCATGGAGTTTGCAATCCCTGTGGAAGATGGACAAAATAATATAGAAATCTCAAAAGTAAATAAAGGTGCACTGTGCAAACCTTTACAATTGGCAGTTGACTTTGGAAAGTCAAGAAAGTTTAAGAAATTATTGATTGAGTTGGGGCAAAAAGAGATATAGGAGTTAGCTAAGCAAAATGAATGGCATTCTAAGCAGAGGGAAAAGTGTATACATCCCTTGTTCCTGTCCTTGTCACCCTCCTGAGTATAAGTCAGGAACAGTTTTACTTCCCAACCTCCCTCCTAAAACCAGATTTTTGCAAGTGGCAGGATGGATGCCTGGGGACTGTTGGACCATTGGCTATTTCAGCTTTAAGTCTCTGCACTCAGCTGCTTCCTGTGCACACGTCACATGTTGGTTTGGCTGCCCGATGACTGTCCCCTGCACTTCAGATAAGAAATTTACTTTTCCCCTCGGTTACAGTCTGGTGAAGGGATGGGCACATGATGAAACCCAAGCCGGTCAGATACTCCTTTCCTGAGCACAGTCTCTTCCACAGAGATGCAAAAACACTGAAAATGATTGTCACTCCATTTTATACCAGAAGTAAGTGGTTCTAATGAGTCACTCACAGTTCCTGTTTCCACAAGTACCTTGGTTTGTACTGGTTTCCAAGCCTGATTCTCCAGATTCTCCTCGATTCTGTGAGTCACCATTAGGTTTCCATACATCAGTCTTTGCCCACACTATCCTGGTCTCCTGCTACTCCTTTCCACTAAGGAACTCTCACTGGTAAGTGGACATTTCAGTTCCTGCTTCCAAACCAGAGGATAGAGACTAAGTGAAGTCTTAAAACTGGAATCAGTGTTCTTGCCTCTCCTGTTTGGATGGCTTCCTGTCTGAAAGTCTTCTCCAGCTCAGAAATTGTCACCGTTATCTGCCCATTGGCTCATGCCAGAAAACTGGAAGTCATCCTTGATTCTTTTCGCTATCATCCTCTACATTTAGTCATCAACATATGTGATTGCTTTATCTCCAGATTATATATAGATTATCTTCATTTGTCTCAATCTTCACTGCTACTTTTGTCCTTCCCCAAAATATTTTCACACGGCAGCCACCACCCGCCCCCACCCTCTGTCCCTGGCACATTCCAACATAAATTGGATAACCTCACTAGATAATTTAAGTCTCTTCCATGGCTTTCTATTGCACACACTATGCTGTTTGACCTACCGACTGTTTCCTTTGTTCCAGCCTTCTCTCATGCCATGCCCCTCAGTGGGGCACTCCAGAGACATTGAATCCTTTCAGTGTCTTGCACAGGCAGAGCTATTTCTCAGCTCCAGTCTTATTAAACTGTGATGCTCCTCCCTCTTCACATCAATTTTTCCTTTGTATCCTCTAGGTCTTAGTTTACTGTCACCTCTGCAGAGAACCTGTCCCTGGTCATCCTATACAAATACATTTTGTTTCCTTTAAAGGACTCATAAACTTGTAATTACGCATTTATTTCTTTGCTTGCTTATCATCTATTTTCTTCATTAGTAGGATGAGCATGGATTATAGTTTGTTTTTAACGGTCCTAGCCTATACCTATTGCCCCAGCAAATTATTATAGGTCACTCAAAATGTCCAGATTTAAAAGGTCGCCCTAAACTTTAGATTATAAGCATCATGAAAGCAGTACCAATGATTTTTGTTTGTTTTTGTTGTTATATATTTTAAAAATTTTACAAATACATACCAAGTTCCTAGGAGAAAAGTCCTCTTGAAGACCTAACTAACTCATGATTAACTTGTCACCATCAGGACTTCCCTGGTGGCACAGTATTTGAGAATCCACCTGCCAGTGCAGGGGACATGGGTTCAAGCCCTGGTCTGGGAAGATACCACATGCCGCAGAGCAGCTAAGCCCATGCACCACAACTACTGAGCCTGTGCTCTAGAGCCCGTGAGCCACAACTACTGAGACTGCGTGTCACAACTACTGAAGCCCACGTGCAGAGAGCCCGTGCTCCGCAACAAGAGAAGCCACCGCAACGAGAAGTCCGCGCACTGCATCGAAGAGTAGCCCTGCTCTCCGCTACTAGAGAAAGCCCATTGCGCAACAACAAAACTTTTTCTTCCTACTTGTCCATCTTCCTTCTTTCCTGATATTTATACCTCTACCAGCCTACCTTCAAAGATAAATAACTTTTTTATCCCCAGAGACTTAATTTGTATTTGATTCTTTCGCAGAATCATAATTTAAAAAACAGAATTAGAAAGCATTTAAAGAAATCAAGCCTTCCCAAGCCTGGGAAGCCTTTAAAAATACTCATTAAGTCATACCTAGGGTAATCCTGATCTAACAGCCGGACACTAGGATGGCCCCACGTGACCCTGCCTCTTGGTATTCACACCCTTGTCTAATTCCCTGTCTTTGAGTGTGGGTTGCACCTAGTGACTCCTTCTCATAAACAGAGTAAGAGAAATTGGATGGAATGTCACCTCCATGACTAAGCAACAAAAGGCTATGACTTCTGTCTTGCCAGCCAGCCCCCTCTGTTGCCTTCTTGGGTGGCACACTTTGATGAAACAAACTGTCATGCTGTTAAAACCAGCATGATAGGGAACAGAGAACAATCTTTGGCCAGCGCCCAGCAAACAACAGAGGACCTTAGTTCCACAGCCTGTGAAGAACTAAATCCTGCAAACAACCATGCATATTTGGAAGTAGAACCTTTCCCATCAAGCCTTGAGATGACTACAGCCCAGCCAACACCTGGCTGTAGCTTGTGAGAGAGGCTGAGTGGAGGGTCCTGTTAAGTCGGGCCAACATAAATGGCATTTTAAGCGGCTAAGCGTTGGGTTGTTATCTATTAGTAGATAACTAATGCACCTGGGTATCCTTTTCTATTCAGTTTTTCTCATCTCAAGTTCAGGGTGTTGAACATAAGTTATTTTAAGACCCTACTACCTGGATGCCCTGCAACCTTGTACTATCAGCCTTAAGTTGGTCTTCTCTGTTGCCTGGAAGGAGTTTGCTGTTCCTGATTTTTTCTGTGGTTCTATAAACATTTCAAACTTACCCTACACAGGGGTTCTCAGCTGATAATGCCCCCGTAAACTTAAATATCTAAGTCTAACCTTGGATATTTTTGATTCCCCCAAGTCCCTTCCCCTAACCTGGATGTTTCCCTGTGGTCTTAATTATTCCTCCTCCTTTACTCCTCTGTCAGAGGAGAAGTTGGTGCTCCTTTCTAATGACCACTTGTCTACCTCTCCTCATTCTTTTACTCCCTCCTACCTTCTCCTGGACTTTGTTATTGAAATCAAGGTTTTTCCTTTATTTTTTCTATTCCTATCTAGGAACGCCTACCTTTTTTTGGCATAAATGTTGTTATAGCTCACCTGTCCTTTAAAAAAGTAATAATAATAAACCCTTAAACAAAACAAAACAGCAACAAATGCTAGCTTTCTTTCTGCTGTAACTTCTTCCATTTTTTACCAGGAATAGTTTATACTAATTTCTCCTGTATTCCTCACTGTTTGTTCAACCATTTATAAACTTTTAGCCTATTTTCATGGTAGAGCCACTATTCTAATAAACTGTAACTGTCCCTCTTCAATTTCCATTGTATTAGTACTGTGTCTTCCCCAGGCATTTGAAAGGTAAATCAGTGTATTTGTGTCCTTTGATCATTCCATGTTTATCTCCAGTTCGGTGCCTTCTTTTTTCTGCTTGTTGAAAGGGGACACTTTTCTTTATTTATTCTTTAAACAACGATGTATGAAGCACTTTCTATGTATGAGACCTTGCTCTAGGTACTACATCTATCTGTTATCTTAGACTTTTTCTTCTGCTTTGCCTCCATTTTTATTTTAGTTTTCATGGTTGCCTGAAAACCATTATATGAGTTTCTTGTTAACTCCCAATGAAAGTCCTCATAACCGCCCATTTTTACATTTCCACTTGCTGAAACCTCAAACTTTACTTCTACCTTCATCTCTCTCAGCTTATGGTTAAATTAGTATATTGTGTGCATGTCTTCTTTTGTCTTTCCCCTCCACTTCCTCTCACTGCCGTTGCCCTAGATCAGGTTCTTATTCCCTTCCTGAACTACTGCAGTCATCTAACAGTTTCTCCTACTTTTAACCCATCTCTGTTCTGTTCTTTTCTATTCTATTCCATTTTGGTTCTGTTTTATTCCTTCCCTCCCCTCCCTTCCCCCTCTTCCTCCTCCCTATCCATTGCCTTCTATTTTCTTTCCTTCCTACTAGTGCCATTACATAAATTTGGTTTTAAAGACTGCAACCTCTCTCAAAGCATTTGTTCTCAATCTTGGTTTATCAAGGCAAATCTAGCCGTTCAGATTTAATTGGTCCAGGATGGGGACCAATCAAATCACTGACTCAGGGAACATGAGAAGCACTAGTGTTTTCCCATTAATCATTGAATGAAGCCTCCATTTCTTAATCTGACATTTTAAAATGTCAAACTATAGTTCCAAAATTTAAAATATCCTAATCCTTGGTATATTCTCATGTGGGTACTTAGCCAACAGAACCACTTGCTACACTCATATGTTACTTGAGATGTTATATTTCAGCTAGTAAAATTTCCATCTACAATTTGCAATTATAGCAAACCTGGTATCAGCGCTTCATCCTGATTTTCCCACTTGTCAAAATTCTACTTGATACATTCAAAACTCTTGTAAAATGTTAAGAAGCACAGTAAAACTTAGCACTCAAAAATGTGGGCAAAGGGCATGAACAGATACTCATAACAAATACATTGTTCATGGATATTAATCATAAGAAAAGAATTTACTGAATCAAATACAGATTGAAATGACAATAAGAGACTTGCTTATTTCAAATCAAGTAATAGTGTTTTAAAAAAAATAATATTTCATTCCAACCAGGATCCCTTGAGACTAGCAACTTCATTTACTGCTATTGAGAATGTAACTTGCATCTTCTTTTTTGCAATATATGGCAAAATGTACAGCATCCTAAAATCATTCTTTTGATCTAGTAATCTCACTTATATAAATTTATTCTGAAGAAATGAACAGAAATTCAGACAAAGATTTATAGGTAAATATACTTACCAAAGAGTTATTTATCATAGCAACACTGGAAAAATTAAATGGTCAATAGTAAGGGAATGGCTACATAAATCATCCCTATGTTGGAATGTTTCCATGAGAAATAATGTTTATAGAAGACTTAACAGCATAGAAAATTATGTATGATTAAAGTGAAAGTCATCTAACGACTTCTGTACACTATTGTGTGAGGTGAAACTCATTCCTAAGTCCTGATGTTTCCTTCCTAGCAGAGAATGTTGTACTTCCAGTCTTTCTTTTCTCCCTCACATGTTCTGCACCTTGAAAGGAATAACTTGACAGATGGGTGGATTTGAACACTCAGCTTTTCCTTTGTTTTTCTATTTTCATATCTTTTTGGCCCAAAGAACTGACATTCTGGATTTCCCTGTATGTAAAAGTTTTACAAGAGCAACCCCTAAGATAGGGAGGCCCACAAATATCCAGTATTGTCTATGTGGGTAAATCTACCAAACTTTATGTTCAGATGTGCTGGGTGATTTACATATATCACCTCACTTAATTCTCAAACAATTTAGTGTCAGTGACCATTCCCATGTTACAGATGGGGAGACTGAGGTTAAGCAGCACTTTTATTTACCTAGTGCTCCCCAATGACAGGCATACCTCATCTTATGGTGCTTTACCTTACTGTGCCTCTCAGATATTGCATTTTTTTTTTGAACTGAAGATTTCTGGCAACCCTGCATTGAACAAGTCTATTGGAGCCATTTTTCCAATAGCATTTGCTCACTTCACGTCTCTGGGTCACATTTTGATAATTCTTGCAATATTTCAAACTTTTTCATTACTGTTATGTTTGTTATGGTGATCTGGGATCAGTGATGGTTGTTGCTACTATTGTAAATGTTTGGGGGCACCAAGAACCACACCCATGTAAATGGCAAACTTAATCAGTAAATGTGTGCGTTCTGACTGCTCCACTGACTGGCCTTTCTCTTTCTCTCTACCCTCCTCCAGCCTCCCTTTTCCCTGAGACACAACAAAATTGAAATTAGGCCCATTTATAACCCTACAATGGCCTCTAAGTGTTCAGGTGAAAGGGAGAGTCAATCAATGCAGCAAAGTTCATCGTTGCCTTAGTTTAAGAAATTGCCATAGCCACCCCAGCCTTCAGCAGTCACCACCCTGGTCAGTCAGCAGCCATCCGTCAACGTCCAGGCTGGACCTTCTGCCAGATAAAAGATGAGGACTCTCTGAAGGCTCAAATGATGGTTAGTATTTTTTGGCAAAAGGTATATTTTAAGTAAGGTAAATACACTTTTTTTAGACCTAAGGATGCTATTGCACACTTAATAGACTACAGTGTAGTGTGAACATAACTTTTACATGCACCGGGAAACCAGAAAGTTTGCTTTATTGTGGTGGTCTGGAACTGAACCAGCAGTATCTCTAAGGTTTGCCTGTAGAAACATGACTGAGAGAATATTAGGGAATAGGTGTGACTGACTACAGAATCTTTGCTTCACCCAATTAATATCACTACACCCCTGGCAGAAGAGTCTGCTTCCTTTTAAAAACAAAAAACAAAAACTTAAGCAAAATAAAGTCTTAATTTGGATTGTAGGAAAGGAATTGATTTCCAAACACTTTTATCTTAGAATTTCTAGGAACCTCCAGGTATAAGTTGAAGTGTCAAAAAATTACATAATAAACATCCAATTTTCAGGCAGTGGTTCTGGGGGAGTGAGAAGCCTGAGGTGAGAGGATGATTGTGCAAATCACTGCCCTTTTTGCCCCTCTTCCCTGAGCCATGAGTGTCCATGTCAGAGAAGAACCATCTCCAGGAACTCCTTCAGCAATGTGGTATCCTCTGTAAGATGCTCTCTAATAGCCCTTGCTGCTGTCACCACTCCAGTAATTGCTTGTAAATCCTACTAAACACTTTGGTCCATTTGTTAAGCTCTGATGTGCTTGGAACTAATGAACCAGAATGAGAAGTCATTCTTGGAATAATCTCTTGGGAATTACATGCCCCAGGAAAACACCAAGTTCCTTCCTATCAGAGATGATGGTGTAGAGCAAAGATCCATTGTATGGTGGGCCAGCATGTAAACGCGTGTGCAGGATGCCTCATTTCTGGGGAGGCAAGATGCACCTGGAGGCTTCCTTAGTCATGACATCAGTGGGTGTCAGCGGAACACAAATCAGATGCTAACTCCAGGAATAATTACCCTCCTCGTCATCGCCAAGAAGCATTTGAAAAGTGCTTTTTTGACTATAGCACTGAGTTGGACACAGAACCTCAAGAATGGACAATATACATATCATCATAGAATTTATAATGAGTATTCTCAATATGTCCTCATTCTCCTATTGAGAAAACAGAGGGAAAACTCCGAGTGAAATAGAAGCGGCACCTCCTACGCCCTTTGTCTGTCTTCATATTTGACATGATAAGGAAATGAATACTAATCCACACTCTTATCAACTTACAACTTTCACTTGATACCCACCATGTATCCAGGTCCCATTCTGGATGCAAAGTCTCACATAAGGGGCTTCCTAACTCTTTCTATTCCTTTCCATTCATTCCATAGTCTTGTAATCTAAACGTTATATAGCCTCTGAAAAGATATTTCAGAAACAGTATTTCTATCAAGCAAGTCTCCTAGCAATAAGCTATCAAACACGCCTTCTTTAGTTATTTGCAAAGTTTAGACGTGTCAACCTAGCCTGGAAGCTTGAAAAATCATCTATGGGTATACTTTACAATCAACCCCTCCTTCCCTACTGTCCATTTCCTACTATTGTTCAATACAAAGTTTTCCAGCAAGACTAGATTTTTGATTGCCTCCCAAGCATACCAGGTTGTGTTGTCTCTTAATAGCTATACATACAGTTTCATGAACCTAGATTCCCTTCTCCCACCCCTCTCAGCTCATCCAAATTCCATCCTGTTTGCTATCTCAAACCTGAGTAGGAAAAACTTTCTCATGGGATAGTGCAATTAGTATAAAGATTTTTCCAAGTCTGGCAATGTTGAGTCTTTGGGAAGAAATGTCCTGTCCTTCACAGGATAATTTGAATTGTATACAAGAAAGTGTCCTTCATTATCTTCCAAAAGGAAGAGAAGAATTATAACAGTCAATTACTTTCTTCTTCAAGAGAGATAGATGACTGTAAGGTAGGCTGATATGGTAGCTCCTCTTGGTCCCTGCAATAGATATGCGAGGAGATACAGAAATAGAAGTTTTAAAACACATCAAACACATTGATCTTTACTTTTCTGCTGGCTAAAGTGAGACCAAATGATGTAGTCAGACAAAACTGATGTGTATCTTTAATGATTTTGAAGTTCTGGATATAAGACTTAGAAAACAGTAAGAATAGCAAGTGTTGCTTTTTCAACTCCTTTTCCAATTGAAGGCTGTGAGTTTGGCAGGGAAAGTAGGATATGAGTCGGGAACAGCTGGTTGCGTAGATGGTGTCAAAGCAGAATTTGTTTTACTGGACCATGGCTTTCCAGAACAAAGAGTTCCTGGCAAGAGATGGTGTTCGTCTCACAGGGAGTGTGGGAGGAGAGTTGCTGACCTGACCAGAGGGCTTCAAAATGAAATTTGTAGAACAAAGTGAAAAATGTCCAAATAAAACTACAAAACTGGACGTCCCTGAGGATAACAATGACACAAAGAGAAGCATTGTGGTGCAGGCACTATTCTGTTATTTTTAGGAAAAGACAAAAAGGCAGAAGATTAAGACGCTTGGGCCCTAGATGTCTGTATTCCAGTGCGGGGCAGCCCCTGCCCTCTTCCCCCGGGTTTGCTCTCTGCCAGCTCCCTGGAAATCTTCTTGTTGGTGTGCTTTGGCTGCAGCCCCAGACTGTTTGGGCTTCTGATTCAATTCTGATCGGGGTGGAGGGCAAGTAATTGGCCTAAGACATCTCAGTCTTGAACCAAAGGCGTACTGTGCCTGGTGGGTCCACCACCACAGCCAGGATGTTAAGTGTCTCTGCTCCAGGTCTTCTGTGCAGCCAATAAGGCTAAGATCTCAAGTGCCAAGTGGTGAGTTTTGGGCGTCTGCGTACATCTCAGCTCTGCCTGGGCTGACCTGCTGCTCTGAACTGAGTTTCTGCCTTGATTTCCTTCTTTTAAATATCCTTGTTTGAGGCACCTAATACTTCAACCATAATCAGGGACATGTCCCGAACTCTAGAAAGTGACTGTACCAGTACAAAGTGTATATTAAAATTAAGGGATTTAGGGTCAGACAACCTGAGATGGAATCCCACTCATTCCACTTACTAATCTCTGTGCCAATATCCTTATTTGTAAAATGTGGATTGTTGTAGTACTGAAAGTCTTAAAGAAGTTAGTGCATGTAATAACTTAGTTCAACACTTAATTCATCATAATGACCCAAAATGTATTGCCTCTTATTCATTCTATCATTATTTCATCATTATTATTATCAACCTCAAGTTCTGCCTGGTGTCTTTCTTCAGGGCTGATCAGATGCTGGACACCTGACATTTATGTGTAGATATCTTGTTACTTCTTAAAGCCCCACCCGCTGGGACATTGACCTGACACTTGGAATTTGTTCATCAGGCGCCATATTGCACATTCAGCACTGCTGTTCATCAGGTTAATTTAACATTGTGCTAAGGGCTGCAGTCCAAGCTTTTCAACTAGGTAAGAACCACATAGCCTTTCTCTATACCCTCATAAGCAGGTTTCTACCTGTACCTAACATCTTCCTCTACTTTGCTGGCCTCATTATGTCACCCCATAAGCAGGGGAAAAAACAAAGTCAATGGATGTTTTCCCTCAAGACAAAGGATACTATTTCATGAGACTTTAATTGGGTGATATTAATGACTGGAATGTGGCAGGAGAAAGAAATACTCATTTGAAAAGGGAAAAAAAAAAGATCATGTTAAGTGTACCAGAGATTTATCTTCAAATACTTGAAGACTTGTCCTGGAGACTTAGCAGCGTATTTATTTTGTGTTATTTCTGTCAGCAGATCTAGCACCAATAAGTAGAAATTATAGGGAGGCTAATGCCAGCTAATTAAAGATGAGTTTTCTAACAATTAGAGTTTGTGAAAAATAGAATGAAATGGCTCAACATCTTTGTCTTTCTTCAGGATTCAAGAAACAATAACAACTACATTAAATAAATGTAAGGTAATAATTACTCCCCCTTGAGTTTAGGGTCAGTTTAACAGCATGATCTCCATTTTCTATCTTCTGTGCCCAGCCCTGGGCCTTCCAGATTCTAAACATAAAGTTATTTCTAAAGCTGAAAACATTCCTAGTGCAAATGAAAGCTACAGACACAAAAATAAAAGTAGATTCCGATTCTGACAGAGGCCTTTAACACATAGGCCAAAAAGTTAGCAGAATATTCTAAATCCCTCACAGAAATCAAGAAATTTCTTCAAAACCTCCAGAAGTTATCCTTATCTTCCTTACTGCTTTGTATATTGTATTTCTTCATTCTACCTAATTTCAGGACATGACTGAGACTTGTCTAGTTAAAGGATAAGTTAACAGATGTTTGGAGACCTGAAGCCAGATCCATCCACGTGGTGAGACAGCTGTTGGGTGCAGAAGGTCAGTCTGGCACACAGAGCACCTGCTGTAGTATAAGACTGAGCAGAGCTTTCTTTTGGCCCAAATCACAGGTAACAAGCTCAGCGGAGAGCTGGGTTGCTAGGGAGGCTTGGAACTGGCTAAGAGTGTGTCTTGGCCAACAACAGGAAATCCTGGATTGGGCAGAGTTGAGAAGTCACAGTGGGCAAAAGTCTGTTATCAGGCACCACCGGACTCCACCTCTCCACTCCAGCCTGTTGTTTAAAGGAGGAACTTGGTCCTTGGGAAAGAATATGGAAATAAAACAAGGTAAAGACTCAGACCCACAGGGACAGGGTAGTTAGGAAGGTTATGATAACACAGAATCAGGTACAGTGACAAAAAGGCAGAAAGACAATAACCTTTATAACTAGATGCAACGTGTGGGATAAGGGGAGGGGAGGATTTGAGTCTGAAAAACAAGGTAGAATCCAGAGCTGACCATAGACATCGTGTATTTCCCCAAGTCTTAGTCTCTCCCTAGCTCAGCTCCCAGGCGTGATCATGGGACCCATGAAGAACCTCAGCCAATACTTTAATCTCACATAAAATCTCACATGGGGTTTTAGGCAACATTCTGTCAAAGTTGAGAGCACAGAATCTGGAGCCAGATTACCCTGATCAAATCCCAGCTCTGCAATCCACTCCTTGGGTGGTCCCAGGAAAGCTACTTAACCTCTCTGTAGTCCATTTTCCTCCTGTGAAATAGTAATAGTCATAGTCATGCAATAGGGTTGCTTGAGGGGTAAATGAGTTAATATAAGTGAAGCTCTGAGAATGATATCTGACACATAGTTAGAAGTGTCATCTAACAAATACAACAAAAAGGGTAGAGTCTTCTATTTGAAAGCAGCTATAGCGCAAACACCAATGTCCTAAACGTGGCGATAGTGAAGATGGTGGTGATTGTTTGCAAACACTTTGCCCTTAACTACTAACTCTCAGGACTTCGTCTCTTCACTGGATCTTCTTCATTTCCTCTACATGGTTGATCACTGACCTCTTTTCACAATTTTACTTAATTAAGGAAATCTTAACTATGATGTCTTAAGAGGTTCTCAGGCAAGTAACATTCTACTCCGAAAGAAGCCAGATATGTAAGAGCTGCTAATGAATGGGTGGAGGGGGTGGGGCTTGGAGGACAAACCAAGGTCTTGACTGTGCAAGTGGGAGGGAGTCCCCTCCAATCACCCTTCATGTTGATGAACACAGACAGAAATATAAATATATTTCCCCTGTTCGTGCTTTCAAGGTTCTCATATATCACAGTTCTCCTGAGAAACAGAACCAATAGGAGATCTATATCTGTCTATGTCTGTGTCTCTATCTATCTAGAAAGAGATTTATTGTAATGTGTTGGCTCATATGATTATGAAGGCTGAGAAACCCCTCGACCTGCCATCTGCAAACTAGAGACCCAGGAAAGCCAGTGGTGTAGTTGGAAGGTCCAAGAGCTGGAAGAGCTGGTGGTGTAGATTCCAGTACAGGTCTGAAGAGAGAAGATCAAAACCCCAGCTCAATGGTCAGGCAGAGTGAACTCAACCTTCTTCTATCTTTTTGTTCTATTCAGTCCCTTGATGGATTGTGTGAAGCCCACTCTCATTGGTGAGGACTGTCTGCTTTCCTCAGTCCATCGAATGCCAATGCTAATCTCTTCTAGAAACACACTCACTGAACATCCAGAATAATGTTTGACCCAACACCTAGGCATCCCTTTGCCAGGTCAGGTTGACACATAAAATTAGCCATCACAGTCCCCCATGGTAATGACTGAGCCAAGTGGTGCAGCAGAAAGAGCATGCACCCAGCTCAAATCCTGGGCCAACCCTACCTGGGTATCCTTGGGTCCGTTCCCTCACCTTTCTGAATCTCCATTTCCTTATCCATCAGGTGAACTTAACATTAGCCATTTTCTGGAGTTGTGACTATTAAATTATATTGGCTATACAAGGCCCATAGTAAAGTGCCTCCTTATAGAGAATCTTCCACCTCTTTCTTCTATTTAATTATTATAGAAATAGATAAAGGTGCAGATGCAATTCTTCCAAGTGCTTCTGACTCCATGCTTCCCTATACCAGGTGTTAGCAAAAAGCCCCAAAGAGGGACAGAGTTGATTAAACAGAGGCGGCTGATGTCTGGGATGCTTAGTAATGGAATTCCCCATATTTCCTCTGGGTCTTCAGGCATTTTCTGAAATGGAACTGAGTACAATCAACAACGGGCCCACTTCAGTGATCAAGGAGGTGGAAAGATCAGCAATGAGAAGAAATTTGTTATACATGATGGGTGCAGAAATAGGTTTACGAGAACTGTTGACAAGTCTTTTCTGTAGAAGAACTAGGGGCTCCCTCTGAAGCAATGAAGAGGCAATTTAGTCACACAAAGAAAATTCAGTGTTTAGTAGGAACTGAACATGCAGAATTCATTCCCACAAATGGTGAAACAGGTTAAAAACGTTAAAAGTTCAACTAGGGTGAGAGAGACTCATTGATTCGTTATGGAGGGAAATGGGGTTTACAGCCTTCATGTTTTAATCACGTGATGCTGTTCCTGACAGACAGAATACTGTTGATGGGTCCCAGGGCTGATCCAGGTCATCGGCATAGAAAAGGGCAAGAATCTCCCCAAACGTCTAGGCCATTTTCAACACTCTTTGATCCAAGACAGTGGTCACTATAGAAGCCAAGATGAGACAATGTCTAAGAACAGGGATTCTGGAATCTGAGTGCACAAGTTCCTATCAAGGCTCCAACTCTTATTCCAAATGTGATCTTGGGAAAGTTATATAACCTCCCTGCTTCAGTTTGCCCATACATAAAACAAGGATGGTAATGGTATTTGCCTCACAGTTTTGATATGAAGATTAAATGAACTGTCTACGTAAAAACTTGATCACAATGCCCAGTACATAATAAGCGTTCCATCAATGTTGATCATTGTTATTGTTGTGGGTGTTATAATTAAGATTGAGTCAGATATTAGAAGTCAGAGCTAAGTCAGGAAAAGAGGAATCCAAATGTTGTCCCTCCAAAATATGTTTCTAGTTTTCCTTCTAGTCTCGGAAGGAAAAACTACCTGTCTTGTTAGAATCACTCGAAGTCCTATGGAGCATGTGGAAAATTCAACCTGAAAACGTTTTGCTGAAGTGGGTTCTATCAACAGTGCTGTGGACGTGGCTTGTCCTGTTTGGGTACCAAAGTCTTGACTCTAAGAGTCAGGTCAGGGTAACTCATTTCAGAGAATTGCCTTTAAAACTACGTAGAGTTTTATGAACGTACTCAAAAGGATTTTGTGAGATTGTACGAGCCAACACTTGGGCCTGAGGATAATATACATTTTACTATAAATTTAATTTAGGCATAAACCTGTACCATAAAGTGTAAGTTTCACAGAGTCTTTCGATATGAATTTCCAGTTCCTCTCACTATTTACACCTTCAGCCCTGAGTAACAGAATAGCCTCTGTCTAGCTTCTTCCAAATCATTCCACATGGTCTTCCTGTATTAGTTATGTCCTGAGGTCATTATCCTGGTCACCATCTGGAGATAGTTCTTGGTTTATAGCAGAGTTTCTCAGCCTTGTTGATGTTGACATTTTGGGTTTGATAAGCTTTTTGTCATTGGGGCTGTGCTGTGCTTTGTAGGATGTTTAACAATATTTCTGGCCTCTGCTCACTAGATACAACTAGCACATCCTCCCCTCACCCAGATGTGACAGCCAAAAACGTCTCCAGACATTTCCAAATATGTCCTTTCCAACTGGGGCAGGGGGGAAAATCATCTCTGCTTGCAGACCACTGATCTAAAGGCATTTACCCAAAGATCACTTGAAGAATATAAAAAATGATGATATTAATAAAAAGGGAAATAACAGCACCAGTTAAGTACTGTGTGGGCCAGTGTTTCATGTACAGCCTCTGTAAAGATTTAGTGTTACAGCATCAGAGCACTGCAGTGGTTGCACAGCATGAGACATGGATCCTGACTCCTTGGGCATGACATTATTTATGCCAGTTTTATCATTTGTAAAATGGGAGTAAGAGTTCTTCATACAGAGCATGTGTGTGTATGTAGTGCTTAGAACAATGGCACATAAAATATGCTCTCTCTCTATTTTCTGTTATTATCTGATTTGCATTTGCAGAAACCTTATGGCATAGGTCTTATTATTAGTCCCATTTTATTGATGAGGATATCGAAGTTCAGAGAGGATAAAGAAGTGTCTTGCCTATATAAATACATGGCAGAATTGAAATGATAACCCAGGTCCGTCCAACTTCAATTTTGATACTCTTATCTCCTTGCCCCCAGTACTTAATTACTTAGAAGGCTTGTTTACTTAAATATGCTCCACATATTTTTTTCTTTTTTATTGCAAGGAAAGCAGTGCTTATTTTTAACTTTTATTTTATTTTAGTTTTTTAGCCTTACTAAGGTATAAATGACACATGTGAACTGTATATATTTAAAGTGTACAACTTCATGTTTTGATTTATGGATTCATTGTGAAATGATTACTGCAGTTAAGCTAATTAACATATTCATCTTTCTTTCCTTCTTTCTTTCTTCCTTCCTTCCCTTCTTTCTTTCTTTCTCTCTTCCGTGAGAATCCCATACCTCTTAGGAAATTGCAAGTATGTAATCGGAATTGTTAATAGCAGTCACCGAGTGGCACATTAGATCCCCAGAATTCATTCATCTGACATAACTGAAACTGTATCCTGGACCAATATCTCTGCCTGTCTCTCTAATACATGGTCTGGTTTTGAATTCCTTCAGGGATGAACCGGTGTCTATTTCCTTGTTTTGAAGAATAAGTAAAACATCATACTTAAGACACCAAACACAGTGGCCTGCATATAGTCAAAATGCAATATGTGTGGGCCATTGTCATTGAAATGACCCAACTGTGGGGGGAACTACAAAGCAGATGAAACTTACTGTGCAATATTATTTACCTCTATTCTTGCCTGTAGCTACTCACTACAGCTAGACTCTAGGAAGCTACCCAGTCTCCTAATACCTGAGGCTCTACAGTTAACTGTACTACATGGAGATACCAAAAAAAAAGATGTGCCCTTCATTTATTTGGGGCATTGTGGAAGACCCTATTCATTGGTGACACTGCATTTCTAACCTCCTTCTTCCTTCCCTGCTCCAATACAGAGGCGGGAAAAATTAAATACAATTTTCTCCTGACTCCCTTGCAGCTAGAGGTCTCAGAGTCCTTTAACATAGTTCTGACCTAGAAATACAAGTCCAAGTCTCCTGGGAGCTCTGGGAAAGCTTTTAGTTCTCCTGATAAAGGACAAGCCCAGCGACCCCCTCAAATCTCATCTTGTTTGAATGCTGATGCTGTATTTGAAGAGGCAGCAACAGTCTTCCTCTGTAGAGGAAAGATCTAGGGAATCAAGAGAACACAGCCCTAATCCGTGAAGCTACTGAATTAATGCTGGCAAAACTCTCATCTAGATTGTTACATCAAAAAACTAAACCTCTATTTGCTTAAGACGTTAACAGATACAGACATAGATTATGCATTTTTGTAGGGCAGGAAGGCAGTGGGTTGGTACATATACATATACAGGGGGT
Organism: Aethalodelphis obliquidens; assembly: GCF_003676395.1. Taxonomy (NCBI): domain Eukaryota; kingdom Metazoa; phylum Chordata; class Mammalia; order Artiodactyla; family Delphinidae; genus Aethalodelphis; species Aethalodelphis obliquidens. The sequence continues at coordinate 6,335,913 of NW_020838026.1, read as the reverse complement.
GGTTCCTTTTTTGTGAAGGAAGAGACAGAGGATGGGCAGGAAGAATTCAACTGTTTTTAAGTTTCTGGCAAACATACAGTAATTTTACCAGTGTGGCCTCATTTACTCCTCAGCAACCTTCTGCTGTTACATTTTACATTCTCCCTTTTACAGATGAGAAAAATGAGGTCAGTGAGATCATATAACTTGCTCAAAATCACACAATTAGTAAGTGGTAGGGCCAGCATCAGAAGTGAGAATTAAGTAACAATGTACCTGTGCACAAAACGTGCTTTTCCAGTACATCAGAATAAATGCCTTAAACCTAGCAGAGGAAAAGAATTAGATCTCTGAAATACCTAGACCTGAAGGACTATCTTTATCAGGAATAAGGGATGAGAGAAATCTCTCATCTCAGGCACACATTTTTGCTTCCCATTTGGCTCCGATAAACTATGAAACCTGGTGATCTGTCTCCTTCTGAGTAGAAGGAAGTCGTTTTTCAGCTTGTGCTGCTGTCCTCAGAGCCATTTTGCCAATCTCTACCTGTCCTAAGTTCTGGCTTGGAAAGCACGCTTTTCCTGGTCCCTTCCAGCAGGTATGATCTTCTTTGATGAACAGAACCCACAAACCTGGAGTCTTTACACCCAGTTCCCCAACAATCTCGAGGACATGATTTTGACAGCTGAGTGATGTTAACCAACTGAGAAATGCAAAACAGAACACAAAGAAAACCCCCAAGGGAGGCTGTGCTGAAAGGATCACACTAGCTTTATTAACCCCCAGCAAGCATCTCGGGAGGGCGGGCATGGGTTGGTATGAAGATGACTAATACTGCTTCTCCCGGGAGGTCACCTCAGTCTCTTCTGGGCATAAAATTCTTGGGAGAAAAAGGATAACACAACTGTGAGTTCCTACTTTGTGGGTGGTGGAGACCGTTTCATCAGCGTTCCACAGAGTCACCACAGGTGTATGTTGCTGGGCCTTGGTAGGGAGCAGAGCTGGAGGTGGTGGACTCTTGCGGGGGAGTTTCCCTGGACAAGCCCAAATCCAAGCAGAGCTGCCAGCTTCTAATTGGAAGCTGACAGCTTTCTACTGTCATCCCAAGCTCAGGGTCAGCTGTGTAATTGTACTTGCCGTGATGCCAGCGTGTGCCCTTTAGAAAGGCAGCTGGCCACCAGCTCTGCTTCTTCTCTTATTTTAGTCCCTGGATTCAGCGTGAGGCCTCTCTCAGTCCTCAGGTCTGTAGGACAGCGGCACTGTCCTCTCCTCCCATCTGGCACCACCTTGTTTCCCATGGATGGGGCTTGGGGGGATCTCAGCATGGCTCTGGGGTCACTTCTCACTCCAGTTGTCCCAAGACCAGTCTCCAACAAGCAGTTGTGGGAAGTGCAAACCACCGAGTGGGACTGAGTGTGAAAGCTTCAATATTATAAAACATTTTGAAGGGAAGCTCAAAGGTCCCACCTGTGACAACCCAACGTGATCACTTTGGCGGCTCCATAAACACGTGTGGACACACATCTCACTCAGTTCCTGGGTTCCATCTGAAAGCCCAGCACCCAGCAGTCACCTTTGTGATACTCTGAGTTTTTGCCCAGTGCAAAAGCAATAATCTTCAACTGGAGAGACCCTCAGAAACCATCTCTCATCTAATCTGAGAAACAACGCTCACAGTAAGATGCCCATCTCGAGCTGGAACAGTTCCAGTGATGGGAGATCTTAAAGAAGGGCTTGAGGAATGCTGGGCAGTGGTAAAAATAAGCCTTGGGGTGGGGGCAGAGCTGCAATGACCTTTCATTTCTTATGCATTAGGGATATGGAACAAGCATAGTTACTTGCTACAAGTATTTTAAAAAAACCAAAACTCTCAGGACTTGCAGAAGGTATAAAATAAATTGGAATTCTTTCCTTTTACCTACATATGGCTGCAAACATTTTCCCTGCATCCTGCCCTTGGTACTTTACTGCCTGCACCACTCAGAACTAACATTCTCCTTATTCAGTCCCAAGCATGGACCTCCATGTCAACTGTTTGGAGATTCTAGTTTTAGAGAGTGGGGGCCTTGAAAGACAAAAACAAACAGCAACAACAACAAAACACTGAAGGAAACAGCCGCAAAAACATCAGGGGACGAAGAGAAAGAAGGAGGAAGATCTCTTTCTAGAGGCCTGCATCTCAAGGGTGATCCATAGACCTAATGTGGGAGCATCACCTGAGAACTTGTTAGAAATGCAAAGTTTTAGACATCCCCCCACCCCAGACTTAGTGAATCTAAAATTCTGGGGTGGGGTCCAGCAGAAAGTCTGAGAACTTCTCTAATGCCTTTGATGAGAAGAAGCCCTCCATTTCCTAAGGCAGCAAATCCTATCTCTATTGAGATCTCTTCTAATAGTTCCCTTTCTCCTTGTAACAAGCTGAATGACATCTCTTTCTCTGGAATTCTCAGCTCTCCCTTTCCTCTTTTGGAATAACCTGGACTTATGCTTTACTTTAGCCATTGCCTTTGACTCACCTATCTTCACAATACTTTTATTATTCCCATTTTAGAGATGCCAAAGGCTGAGGCTCAGATTCATCTGGGAAGCACCCACTAGCTCAGAGCTCTTGGCAGTAAATGATCAGAATTTCTGGTAATACTGGCTGACGCTGACAGTCCTTATAGAATAAAAATACCTGGCAAATAAAAATCTTAAAGGGAGAAAAAAATGCTAATGGAAGAAAATATTCCTGGCAGGTATGATGCAGATAAAAGTGACGCTTTGGGAGTGTTACTGAATGAAAATATTAGCTGAATAAAAATGTGAACTATAGACACAAATGTTAATAGCTGAACATTCCTGGTAATGCACAGCAAGTAATATTGCTGGAAGAAAATATATTAACTGCAGGAGAAAGGAAAGGAGCTCAAGTGATTTATAACAAACACCTCGAGTGGAGGATGCTTCCTATGGTAATAGATTGCTGTAACATTCACAGCTCCAGTGTCAAAACGTCTCACCCTGTCTTGGCAATTTGTTTTTTTTTTTTTTTTTTTGGTACTCCTGCAAGATGGCTTTCTGTTCCAGCCACCAACAGCATGTATTCATTTATAAAAGAATTGTTCCCCATGCTACCCTGGATTGTTTGCCAAATTGCTCTCCTGTATAGCTCGTACACCTGGCATCATACACTCTGTGACACCACTTCCCACCTCCTCCATCATCAGAGGAATGGGACTGCAGACACCAAGGTCCCCAGACAGGGTCTGTTGTGGTGGCCTTATTAAGAGAAAGCTGAATTGAAACGAGGTCCCCATATTCTGCAAACAATTTTCTTGATCTCACTGCTCAAAGGAAACTTAAGAAAGGAAAGAAGTGTGTTGCCAGCCTCTGTCTAGAAAAGGTAATTGTTTTGACACGTTAACTTAATTACATGAATGAAACAAGGAGTTCTCTCCAACCCACCATGACAAATGAAAAGAGCCCTTTTCTGCATGTCTACACAAATGGACTTTGTGGTGCATTGTGGGAATTGTCAACCAATATGGATGAGTTGGGGTTTTTTTGTTGTTGTTTGTTCTCATTTTTATTTATTTATTTATTTTTTTGTAGCAAGGCTGATATTTTGCATGTCAGTTGTAGATAGTCTTTCTTCCCAGTACTGCCTTTGTTTTATCCATCTGATTTCCAAACTTTCTCTCGGCCTTACCAGGACTTTTCAGGTTCAAATCGGTGGAGAATAAATTAAAAAAGGATGCTGCAGCAGTCTGTCTTACTAGGTAGCCAACCCCTATACCAACCTTTGACAAATAGTAGGCAGCCAATAAATATTTATGGAATAAATGAATGAAATACGTGTCTGGAGCTGGGTATCTTTCATTCACTTTAATGGTTACCCGCAACCTGTCAAAATACTGAAGGCAAGTGAATTTCACCCTTCAGTGTACCAGACTGTGAATTGGGAGGCATATAGGGTGACTTATGCCATGGAATGTTGGTTTAAAGAATCCTTCCTCTGCCCCCCATCTTGTTTTACCATAGGGTCTGAAGTGCTTAATGCCTGCAGGGTGCTTGGTGAATGGCTAATGTTGTGTGAATATCAGGGTAAATAATTACTGTTCTGCCTTTAGGAGACAGCTTCTAGACAGAGAGGAGCCGGGAGCCTCAGGGGACCTCTGCCAGGGCTAAGGAACTCTGCCAGGGGTTGGGCGAGAGCAAGATCAATCATGTGGCCTCTGCTTTAGGCAAGGTGCTGTCCCAGAGAACCTGAATCCTGGTGGGGAGAGGGTCCATGTGGAGGTGCTCTGCATGGGGAGCTGCAAGAGATAAGCGGCCATCCACCCACAAATTTCACCCCTCGCACTTAGCTCAAATGCAGTTAGGCGGGGGCAGGACTCTGGTGGTATGGTTTTTATCTTCAGAGGTTTTAAGGTTTTTATTCTATTTTTTCGTGGAATAGGAAGTTGCTTATGGCAGGAATACATGGGGATGTGGAGAATCTAACCAGCATCCAAGGCTCTGCTCTGCCAGATTCTCCCCTCTTGTCCCTGCTTCTCCAGCTAAGGTTGCATCCCATCCTTTTTGCTCAAATAGCCTTATGAACTGATGCTGGCTTGGGTTTGATCCAGGTAGGTTGTGCCCTCTTTATAAGAGGGTTGGCCCCAGCCATCAATCAGGCAGGTCCTGATTCTTCCACCAACTTGCCGTGTGGTTCCAGTGGGAGATTTTTCCTCTCCAGCCTTCCTCTCCTTGATCATAAAATGGGGTATGATGACAACTGCCTTTCTGACCCACAAAGGGCTATGGTGAAGATAAAATGAAATAATAAGCGAGAAAGCTCTTGAAAAGGTGACAACTACATATATAGATGTATTATAACATGGAGGTTTTAACAACTGTGATCCTTTTGCATAATCCTGAGAAGAAATGGAGAAATAAAACAGAGAGGCAGCTAGAGGGAAAGGCAGGCAGCCTCCCTGCCAGGTTGTGGAGGTGAGAATTGGGACTCTTAGAGCTGCAGTGCTAGGACCTGGGGAGAGAGAGGGGAGCCGTGGAGTTAAGCTGAATTTCAGCCTCACGACTGTGCTGGTGAGGACCATCTGATCCAAATCAGAGCCAATCTCCCCAAACCCGAGTGGGAAGGGAGATAATGTGATAAAACAGAAATGATCTGGGGCTGGATACCTGAGTCCTGATTCTCTCAAGTGTGGTGTCCTTGGACAGGACCACTTAACTTTTCTGAGTGTCAGTTTCCTCATCTATAGAATGGGGGTGATTTTAGAACCTGCTGATAGAGTTGTGAGAAGGAGCGGATGCAGTCATTTGTGTGAAACCCTGGTACGTTTTAGGCTCTTAGTGAGCACTGGCCCAGGGATGCACTGAGCCCTTCATTTATTCCCTCATTGATTCAGAGCATCTCACAGTCCTGGGTTAGTGCCTTGTCCCGTGAGATCACTGGAAGTTAGGACTTTTTCAGTGTTAACTGCAGCTGGTTCATAAACACCATCACTGGCAGTAGTTCAGAGAAGTGAGAATACATTACTCTACCTCTGTCTGTACCTCAGCTTATTCTTTCTTGATCACAGAGGACCAGAGGGTTTGGCTTCCTTTGCTGGCTCAGGATCCTCTTCCTTTTGCTGCTTGGGTGTGGGGAGGCCTCCTCTGAGCCAGGCTCACCGAAAGGAAGGAAAAACAATAGGCTTGTTGCCTTTTCCTCTGTGCAAATGCTCCCAGAGGTATCATATAATCAGAGCAGGGCTGTGACAACCAGCGTTTCTCGGCTCTCCCCGTATCCCAGGCGTAATACAACATTAGAAGCAATTAGAGATTGTTCTAAGTTGTTTGTAAGATGATTATTATAGCCGTTGCAGGGACATTTCAAAACAGTGGAGTTAAGGATTACAGTGTGTTGCACATTTCCCAAGCTGCTAATGGGGGTGGTGCTGAGAAGCCTGAGAGCAGAGATAGCTGAGTCCAGCCCATCACCCTGCCAACGAGCCCCAGGGACAAGATGTCATGTCCGGTGTGGGGCAGTGAGGGCCAATGGCAGGTGTCATCTCCCTTGCAGAGCTGCCCAGCAGTGGAGGCTCAGCACTTCCAGGAGGGGCTGGACCACCTTATTCTGTTGCTTCCCTAGATGTCACATCCCCTTGATCTCAGAAATCAAACATCTAACAATAGCATCTCTAGACATTGTCCCTTCCCTCTGCTCCATCTAGCTACACACACAAATACTTCACTAAACCTGATCTGGATAATCTTGAACCCCAATCTTTCACGATTGCAATTAAGCCCACTTGTGTTCAGAGGAAACAGAAAACACCAGGGCAGCCTCCTGTCTAGAGTTGTTCACTTGCCTTTCCTTTTTAATGCTCAGTAAACACCATTCTTCTAGCTCCTCAGGCACAGAATCATGGGGCTGCTTTGTACTTCTTTCCTTTCTTTTCGTGCCAAGGACTGTTTACTGTGCTCCTACCACCATATGCCAAGCCACGTTCTATCTATGTGCTTGGATTGTAGCAGTGGACAAAACAAAACCAGTCCTCATGGAACTTGATTTATAAGACAGTAAATAATGTGATCAGTACTAAGGAGAAAAGAAAAAGTTGAGCAGTTGAGAGTTATTAAGAAACTCTGATGTCTATGACAATGGTTTCTTTACTGGGGTTCCCCTCCCCTCCTAAAGCCCGACTCTGTTGTCATCTCGGACATAGGTGAAAGTTTTATGGCCTCTCTGTGACCTTCACAGACAGTTTCCAACCCTTAGCCTGGCCTTCTGGGTCCTGTACGTAATATCCCCAGCCTGTTTCCACTCTATCTTCCTCGGCTTCACAATGCCTGTGTTCAGCCAGAATTCACTCAGCATTATTCCCCAACGCCCCCTGCCCTTTCATTCCTTATGGGGTAGCATTTTTGGGAAAAGGAAGCTAAGATTTATGGAGCTTTGCTAACAGACAGAACTTTGTACAGCTTTTGTGCCTTCTCCTTTAAATTCCATAACAATTCTGTGATGTATAAGGTGAAAACACAGAAGTTGCCTTGCCTGAAGTCACACAGTAGAACGTGCCAGAGCCACGATTCAGATCTCCATCTGTCTGAGCCCAAATCTGAGGCTCTTTCTCCAAACTTATTACACAACGTATTGTGACTTTCCCCGATTACACACTGAAACTACCCGAAGAAGAGCTGTGAGTATTCACCTTTGTGCCACCTGGAGCGACTGGAACAAAACGTCACACAAACTAAGTGAAAAAAATATTATCTGAATTAAATTTCTTTGAATAGAACTGAATTAGATTGAACATGCTTTCATATGGACATTAATCAACAGATCTTTCTGTTAAAGTCTTGTGCAGATTCTACCCTGCTAGCTCTGTCTGTCCACCCTTAGTGATCTCTGTTTTCCTCTCCCGACTCCTCCCCTTGTTCTCTGAAACTCTCCATGGGCCCAAAGCTGGACCCAACAGAGAGCCTTTCCAAGGCTAATAATGGTAGGTTTCCTTACCTATGGCATTCAATAGTCTTTTCTTTACATTCTTCCTCCTGCCTCATTTTCCCATTTGAGATCCCCTTATGGACAAGCAATCCCCTGCCCAAATTTCACTTTTACTGGCACACATACTAAGCCAGGTCTCTGGGGTCTTGTTCTGACCTTACCTCTGTTCTTCCTCTACTGGGGAGTTGCGGTGGACTTCCAGAAAACCATGTCTCCTCTGAGCCTTGGTTTCCTTGTAGGGAACTGCACAGCGGTTTTTAAAATTCCTACCAGATATACTCCGTGCATTCCTCATAGTTTAACATCCCATAATTAGTAAGTCAATATTTTTCGATGTTATTGATGTGGAGGCACTTTGGCGGCTCTCTCCAGAGTGTTCTTCATAAGCAGCACCTGGTCAGACAGCTTGCTTTACCAGCCCCCGAAGCAGCTTTGCTTCCCCTCTTGGGCCCCTAGTGATCAGCAGGCATCTCCCGAGAGGAGACTAGATCCATGGACGGAGAAGAAGAAATCTTGGTCTTTTAAGTGAAGACCTTGGGAGGGGGAAGGAGATTGAAGTAGGACCATTCAGGGTCTTTCTCACATTCCTTCTGCCTCTTGATGTAAAGGACCTGTGGGTTCACTCTGCTGCAGACCCTTGGTCATCCTAAAATGTCAGTTCTGTGATTTTAACAGCTTCAAACACCCACCAAGTACATCTGACCACTTTCGACACTCCCTCCCGCGGTAGCTGCTAAACCTAAACCACAAAAAGCCACCAGTGACATGTGGCCCCAGTTTCAACCCCAGAGATGGAACTCTTGGTAAAGGGGGACGAGTTGCTAAATAAATAGAATGCTTTGTAAGTGTTGATAGATTTTCTGTTCTGTCCTGGCATTGTGCTCAGTGGAGGATTACCGCTGTGTATGTTTAAATGTGACAGCTGTTTCATTCACTCCCTGGTGTGTTGGAGAAGCTGTGATAAAGCCAGCGATGTGCCTTCAGAATCCTTAAAGCAAAATCTTCTAGAAAAAAAAAAAATCCCCTCTCAACCTTTCTGTCCCCATCTCCCTGCTCACTCCTCACATGCATTTCCATTTATTGGATTTTATCTTTGATTTTTAACATTCTCGATGAGAAATACCCCTAGAAGACCTCCCACCTCTGGCTGCCGGGCACCCCTGAAGCAGTCAGCTTCATTTTGGTACCCTGGGTGCAGAGGGAATGCAGAGCATTTAGAAACCTTAATTAAGGAACATTTAGAAAGATAGGTTGATGAGGGGCAAGATTAGCAATGGATTTCACTGCTTGCTACCTGCCTACGACTTTCTGTTTAATTATTACAAGGGGAACTGCCAGCAATGCAGGAGCTGAAGGTTTGATAGTAAACTGCACTGACCTGGATTTCTGTTTCATTAGATTTCATTTAATTCAGGCAAAGGAGGCAATTTCTTAGACCCTAGGGTAGTTGAATGTTAACCTCTAGGCCACAGGAATGAGGAGAACGGGTGTTTTATCCTGAGCTCTGCCAATTCCCAGATACATAATCCTGCCTGAATCCCAACACCTCTTACTGTTTTGGGAAATAGAGAGAATAGGAATCTATTGTGTCCCATGGAGGGTTTAAATGAGCTGAATAATTGACTCAACATTATCCTCTTTGAACTAAAGAGGACCAAAGAAATTCCTCCCCACTAGATTTAAAGGAGAGGATCTTCCTCTCTTTAGATCCTTCTTTTTTATTTTATTTTATTTTATTTTTTTTGGTGTTTGTTTTTTCTGAAATGACTGAGTTGATTTCTGATGACCCTGGGTTATCACTTAACTTATCCAGCTTGTGACCAAGAAGACCTGTGGCCAGGTGCTGATTGGCGCCGTAGGGAGTGGGGGGTGAGAAGATGGATAGGAAGGGATGCTGGTTAGGGATGCTATATGGGCTACCGCTAAATCATTATGTCCATCTATATGCTTCCCATTTCTGACCCTTCCACCTCTTCTCTGTCCTAAGCAAGGGGTTAAAGTTGGTAGAGGGATTCTGAAAATTCAAGAAACAATACTGGAACTAAAATCAGATAATTGACTTGTTTGTGCCTGAGGCATTAGTTAAGGTCTCTCAGTTGATAAAGGTGTAATTTTTGTTCTAACAAAATGGGAATACGAATTCCTATTTCGCAAGAATCATATAGAATTAAATAAGAAAAAGCTTATATAGCATTCAGCACGTAATAACTTCTCAATAAATGTTAGTTGCCAGTTCTACTACATGCACATAGGAGAAGAAAGGAAGACCATCTTCTGAAAAAAACCAAAGAATATCCTATTTCTCTTGAGCTTGTATTCAGCTAAAGTAAAAGAATAATAAACATTTTAAAAATCGCATAACTAAAAGTATAAAAAGTTTATAAGTTGTGATACATCCATAATTGAAATACTTCTCGGTAGTAAAAAGGAATGAACTACTGATACATGTAAGCACATATATAGGATAACATTCTTTCTTTTAACATCTTTACTGGAGTATATTTGCTTTACAATGGTGTGTTAGTTTATGCTGCATAACAAAGTGAATCAGCTATACATATACATATATCCCCATATCTCTTCCCTCTTGTGTCTCCCTCCCACCCTCCCTATCCCACCCCTCTAGGTGGACACAAAGCACTGAGCTGATCTCCCTGTGCCATGCGGCTGCTTCCCACTAGCTATCTATTTTACATTTGGTAGTGTATATATGTCCATGTCATTCTCCCACTTCATCCCAGCTTACCCTTCCCCCTCCCCGTGTCCTCAAGTCCATTCTCTACATCTGTGTCTTTTTTTTGTGTGTGGGGGGGAGGTACGCAAGCCTCTCACTGTTGCGGCCTCTCCCGTTGCAGAGCACAGGCTGCGGACACGCAGGCTCAGCGGCCATGGCTCACGGGCCCAGCCACTCCATGGCATGTGGGATCTTCCCGGGCTGGGGCACGAACCCGCGTCCCCTGCATCGGCAGGCCGACTCTCAACAACTGCACTGCCAGGGAAGCCCTACGCCTGTGTCTTTACTCCTGTCCTCCTCCTAGGTTCTTCAGAACCATCTTTTTTTTTTAGATTCCATATATATGTGTTAGCATACGGTACTTGTTTTCCTCTTTCTGACTTACTTCACTCTGTATGACAGTCTCTAGGTCCATCCACCTCACTACAAATAACTCAATTTTGTTTCTTTTTATGGCTGAGTAATATTCCATTGTATATATGTGCCACATCTTCTTTATCCATTCAGCTGTCTTTGGACAGTTAGGTTGCTTCCATGTCCTGGCTATTGTAAATAGAGCTGCAATGAACATTGTAGTACATGATTTTTGAATTATGGTTTTCTCAGGGTATATGCCCAGTAGTGGGATTGCTGTGTCATATGGTAGTTCTACTTTCAGTTTTTTAAGGAACCTCCACACTGTTCTCTATAGTGGCTGTATCAATTTACATTCCCATCAACAGTGCAACAGGGTTCCCTTTTCTCCACACCCTCTCTAGCATTTATTGTTTGTAGATTTTTTGATGATGGCCATTCTGACCCGTGTGAGGTGATACTTCATTGTAGTTCTGATTTGCATTTCTCTAATGAGTAGTGATGTTGAGCATCCTTTCATGTGTTTGTTGGCAATCTGTATATCTTTGGAGAAATATCTATTTAGGTCTTCTGCCCATTTTTGGATTGGGTTGTTTGATTTTTTGATATTGAGCTGCATGAGCTGCTTGTATATTTTGGAGATTAATCCTTTGTCAGTTGCTTCACTTGCAAATACTTTCTCTCATTCTGAGGTTATCTTTTCATCTTGTTTATGGTTCCCTTTGCTGTGCAAAAGCTTTCAAGTTTCATTAGGTCCCATTTGTTTATTTTTGTTTTTATTTCTATTTCCCTAGGAGGTGGGTCAAAAAGGATCATGCTGTGATTTATGTCATAGAGTGTTCTGCCTATGTTTTCCTGTAAGAGTTTTATAGTGTCTGGCCTTACATTTAGGTCTTTAATCCATTTTGAGTTTATTTTTGTGCATGGTGTTGGGAAGTGTTCTAATTTCTTTCTTTTACATGTAGCTGTCCAGTTTTCCCAGCACCAATAATTGAAGAGGCTGTCTTTTCTCCATTGTATATTCTTGCCTCCTTTATCAAAGGTAAGGTGACCATATGTGCATGGGTTTATCTCTGGGTTTTCTATCCTTTTCGATTGATCTATATTTCTGCTTTTGTGCCAGTACCATACTGTCTTGATTACTGTAGCTCTGTAGTATAGTCTAAAGTCAGGGAGCCTAATTCCTCCAGCTCCATTTTTCTTTCTCAAGATTGTTTTGGCTATTTGGGGCCTTTTGTGTTTCTATACAAATTGTGAAATTTTTTGTTCTAGTTCTGTGAAAAATGCCATTGGTAGTTTGATAGGGATTGCAATGAATCTGTAGATTGCTTTGGGTAGTATAGTTATTTTCACAATGTTGATTCTTCCAATACAAGAAAATGCTATATCTCTCCATCTGTTTGTATCATCTTTAATTTCTTTCATCAGTGTCTTATAGTTTTCTGCATACAGGTCATTTGTCTCCTTAGGTAGGTTTATTCCTAGGTGTTTTCTTCTTTTCGCTGCAATGGTAAATGGGAGTGTTTCCTTAATTTCTCTTTCAGATTTTTCGTCATTAGTGTATAGAATGCAAGAAATTTCTGTGCATTAATTTTATATCCTGCTACTTTACCAAATTCATTGATTAGCTCTAGTAGTTTTCTGGTAGCATCTTTAGGATTCTCTATGTAGGATAACATTCTTTTAAAAAAGGAATCAGCTACTTATGGGAATGTTATGATAATCCTCAAAGACTGATTTCAAACTGTCACTTCCTCATATATATCTAAGGTGTCCAGCTCATACAACAATTCTTACTTTATTTTATAATTTTACTTGGGAAATTTGAAAGCCTTATGCTAAGTGATTTAAGTCAAATGCAAAAGACTACATACTATACTGGCCAATCTATATGATATTCCATAAAAGATAAAACTTGAGAAAGAAATCTCAGATCAGTTTTGTCTGGGACTGGAGGCAGAGGAGGTGACTTACTACACAGGACACAAGGGAATTTTTCAGGGTTTGGAAATATCCTATATCTTTTTTATGATGATGGTTAGAAAGGGTGGATTTTACTGTATATAAATTGTACTTCAGTAAACATTTTTTAAAAGTTGGTAAAGGTGTCATTTTTTTTTAATTCCCTCCTTTCAAGAGGGATATGACTTTTGCTCATTGTGAGGTGCTAAGGGTCCCACAGAGGTGTCCCAGATCCTACAGCCCACTGAATCCCTAGGGAGTCCCTGAATGGACATGATGTGTTTTTAAATCACCTGTAATTCATGCAAATATTTGCATAGGTTTACCGATGAATTTTTTGTGGGAAGATGCCTCATAGTTTTAAGTAGAAGATTAAAAGTTACTGTGGCTTACTGCTCATCCCACAAAAACAACCACCACGTGAAAGAAAGAGGGAAGGAAGGAAGGAAGAGAGAAGGAAAGAAAGAAAGAAAGAAAGAAAGAAAGAAAGAAAGAAAGAAAGAA